>NW_007727652.1:163000-174530 GCF_000696425.1 Galeopterus variegatus
TAAAGTAGCCCCTATCAGACCAACAGCAGACTTCTCAATAGAAACTCTATAAGCCAGAAGAAAACAGAGCGATATGTTCAAAACACTAAAAGAAAAATACTCCCTGCCAAGAATACTGTACCCAGCAAGGCTATCCTTCAGAAATGAGGAAAAAACAGTGCATTTTCCAGACAAAGAAAAACTACAGGAGTTCACCACCACATGACCAGCCCTACAAGAAATTTTCAAGGAAGTCCTGCATCTGGAATCCAAAAAATGATAATCACTACCATGAATACACAAGAAAGAACAAAACCCTCTTGTAGAACAAAAATGAAAACAAGAAAGAAAAAGAAACTAAATCTTACCACCACAAAAAACCATAATGACAATGTAATAATGCCCCTGTTTTATTTCTGATTTTAGTAATTTTGGTCTTCTCTCTTTTTTTCTTGGCCAATCTAGATAAAGGTTTGCAAATTTGGTTGATCTTTTTAAAGAATCAACTTTTGGTTTTGTTGATTTTCTCTGTTGTTCTTTAAATCCCTATTTCATATATTTCTGTTGTAATCTTTGTTATTTCTTACTTATATTTGCTTTTGGTTTAGTTTGTTCTTCTGAAAAAGATGTTTTTAAGGTAAAAGTTTATATTACTGATGTAGAAGGAATCTCTCTGTATTATTTCTTCTAACTGCATGTGAATCTACAATTATTTCAATAAATTTTTTAATTAAAAAAAAAAGAAATTGTTCCTAACATCAAGGTCAAATAGCATCTATTTTCTTTTATTATCAGCCTATTAAAATTAAACCACATTTTAATTTGTCTAAAATAACATTTGAGACTTATATTAATATTAGTTATATAAATATTGCTTCCCCAGCCTTTGCAGGGTTAGTATTTAAACACCTGCCTATTCCCATCCATTTATTTCTGACCTTTCTGGTTAGTTTTGTTTTAGATGTGTCTCCCAGACACACAGAGCTAGAATTTTTGAAAAACTCAATTTGATAATTTTTTTCTTTATATAGGTGAATTTAATTCATTTATATATTTTGCGATTAACATGCTAACTTAATTCTACCATCTTAATTTGTGTTTTCAGTTTACTATAATTTGTTTTGTTTTCCTACTTGATATTTGATAAAAATTTCTGGTATCTGTTCCCCTTCCTCCTAGTAATGAATTAAGTAATTATTATAGGTATTTCTATTCTTAGACTTTTATATGCATCATGAATTACAAATTCTTCTAATAAAGCCTATAACAATTCAGCCTTTCTATTCTGCTCCTAACCCAAGCACAGGTCTTAGGATGCTTTGATAACACACTGAATACCAGTTCTATCTTCTATTTCTATTTAGGGGTCTAGTTTTAATTCTATTTAAAAAGACAGAAATTATGGTGTTTTTTTTTTTTACAGGAAATAGTTACATTATTGACATTTTATTCACTGTTTCTTATATCCCATGTCTTTGCTCTTCATTTTTTCTTGATAAAGTACATCTTTAATAGTTCTTTTAATGAGGTTCTGTGGATGATAAGTTCTTTTGTTTTTGTGTATTTGAACATATCTTTCCTCCCCCCCATTAATAAATCTGTGCAGGCCTCATCAGCACCATCATTACTATTTTCTGACTTCCACTGTTGCTGATATACAATCTGCCATTCATCTGTCATCCCTGTAGATAATCATTCATTTGTCTCTGGGAGAGTTTAAGATTATATCTTTATCCTCAATGTTCTGCAGTTTTCTTATGATGTAGCTTGGTATTTTTATCTATCCTGCTTGGCCCTGAAAATGCACATGTAATCTGAGTGAGAGCAAAGATTTTATTTTGTTCTTTGTTAAATTCCCAGTGCCTGGCACAAAACAGGCAACCGATGAATATTTCTCATAAATCTCAAAGTCTTTCATCAGTTTTTTAGAAATTCTTAACAATTCTCACTTCAAATATTCCTTCTCTAACCAACTTTCATTCTCTTCTTCTGGAATTTTTGTTAGAAAATTGTTGGCGCCTCAGAATCTATCCTCCGTGTCTTTTAATGCTCTTTCATGTTTAGTCTTTGTCTCGGCACATGGCGTACTGAGTAAGTTCCCCAGTAATGTCTAATTTTCAATTGTATCCTGTTTAGATAGTATCCTTAATTACAATACTTTTTAATTCCAGTTGTGATATAATTTTTAGCAACTTCATTGAAGTTTAATTTACATACTATAACATTCACCCATTTTAAGTGTGTGATTTGAATGTTTTTAGTAAATTTATAGAATTGTGGTTCCCTTACCACAATTCAGTTTTAGGACATTTCTATCACCTCAAAAAGATCCCCTTGCGCTCATTTGTAGTCAATCTTACTATTCCTACTCCCAGCCTCCAGCAATCACTAACCTTAGTATCTCCATAGATTTGCCTTTTTTGGACATTTTGTACAAATGGAATAATACAATACATAGTCTTTTGCATCTGGCTTCTTTCATCAAGCATAATGTTTTTGAAGTTCATCTATGGTTTTGTATGTATCAGTAGTTCACTCCTTTTTCAAATGATTATATTTTTGATTTCCAGATTTTGAATTGGTTTTCTTAGATACCCACCTGTTCTATTTTGATCTCTAGCTATTTTGTTTCATAATCTCTGATCTAGTAAGGGGAAATTATCTCCTAATTTATATACTTTCCATATCCTTAACATATTTATGGTTATGGCTTTGTCAGACCATTCTGTAAAGAATCTGGATTGAATTTTTGTTCCAATTGTTGATTTCATTGCCTCTCTTTATTAGCAATAAACTTGTGTTTTGGGATTTTGGTTTATGGGTTTATTTTAAGTGAGAATTTATTATCTATTTTATACCTTTCTCTTTGTCTCTCTTTCTCAACCCCTCTCCTCACCCCTCCTTGCCTACCATATTTCAAATTACCTCTACTAAGCATTCTGGATCCTTAATTCAGAACTAGGTCTCATAGTAGTGGATCAGAGGTGACATTAAAGATAGGGCAGATCTAGTCATAAGCATTGAGTGTTTTGGCTCATCTCCTGGTTGCAAGGCTATGACCTTGACCTTGGCCTCTTCAGGCCTTCAGCTTACTAGAAGTTATGGTCCCAAGCAGCAGTTAGGAGCAACTCATTTTCGTTGTCTTCACAGTGTTGAGGGGGCCCCATCACTGTCCAGATTTTGAGCTGTGTGCCTGGCTCCTGTCTCCTGTCTCATATGGAGCATTTTCAATCCTTTGACTCTACAAAAGCCAAACTTTCAGCTGTCTCAGCTTCAGTCCTTTTCACTGTTTGACTTTCTGTCCTCTTTTGGACTTTTGGATACGTTTATCTGCTATTTAAGCCTGGCTATATCTTTTGGTTTTCTTTCTTTATATTTTATTTTTATAATTTCTACATGTGGGAAGCAAAGTAGGTTTTTTGTTTGTTTGTTTGTTTGTTGTCTTTTTTTGTGACCGGTAAGGGGATCGCAACCCTTGGCTTGGTGTCGTCCGCACCGTGCTCAGCCAGTGAGTGCACTGGCCATCCCTATATAGGATCCGAACCCGTGGCGGGAGCACCACTGCGCTCCCAGCACCGCTGCACTCCCAGCACCGCACTCTCCTGAGTGCGCCACGGGGTCGGCCCCAAAGTAGGTTTTAATGGTGTAAACTCACTGTACCATCTTGATCTAAAAGTCTTTTTTTTTCCTTTTTGTCTTTTTTCGTGTCCGGCAACGGATCGCAACCCTCAGTGTCGCGCCCATACCGGACCGGGACTGTCAACGGGATCGCAACCCTCGGTGTTGCTCCCACACCTCGCTCAGCCAGTGAGCGGGAACCGGTCTGTATGTGGGATCCGAACCCTCGGCGGGAGCACCACCGCGCTCCCAAGCGGCGCACTGTAGCAGTGCGCCACCGGGCCGGCCCCAAAGTGGGTTTTAATGGTGTAAACTCACTGTACCATCTTGATCTAAAAGTCTGTTTGCTTCATGTTTGGGTCATGATTTTCTTCTAATTGCTTAATTCTTTTTCTGGAATCTCAAGGGGCTTTTCTTTATTCTTTATTCATTTACATTTTTCTCAAATTTTCCGGTTTTCCAGACTTTATGTGAAGGGACACATTCTGAAAAATGTCCCAGGTACATTCAGAGCCAGAAATAAGTGAGCAGATCCTTAGGGTTTTGGGGGTCAGTCTTTACATCTGGTTTAGGTGTCATTAGTGAGTGTACAAAAGAAGGTGACATGTGAGCCTAACAAATATCTCTCTGTGAGGAATGGTCAAGGTTTTGGATAGTATGAAGAGTCTGGGCAAAGATGAAACACCTGGATGTGGGTTTCTCTGGTCTGGATTTAATTGGCTGTTCCTGGTTAGAAGCATTCTCCCAGGCCAGTTCTGGATGGCTGGGGTACATCTGCTTGCTTCCTGTAGTAGACAGCAGTGCCAGTCAGCTTCAGTTGGGGCTGAATTGCTAAGGTATCGTAGGACGGAAGGAATGAGGAACAGAGAAGTATTTGCACTTTTATTTTCCTTGTTTGTGAAATAAGGCGTCATCAATCTGGCTGCCCAGTGCCTTCAGTCTGGTGGCAAAGAAGCTGGGCCATCTTCTATGGTATGAGGTCAGGTTCTAGATCTATCTCAGTTGCTTCAATATCACTCCCTGAGGTTTACCCTTCATGCTTCTAAGGTAGTCTTTAAAGCCATTAACTCACTCCCACATGATGTAATTGTGGAAGTCACAGCTATCTGGCTCCTCTAGGAATAGGATAACCCCTATACCAGAGGGATAGAAGTAAAGTTTTCAACAGGATGGAGGAAGGGAAGGTTTGGGATGAGGGGAGTTTTTCATAGCTTGAAGATGCAGTATGGCATCACATAATAGATTCTCTTTTATGAGGTGGTCAGGATAGACTTTGAGGGACAAATCAGCCATAAAACTAGTAAATCTCAAGATATACTTAATACTTTCCATAATTTCAAGAAAGTCCTTCTGGGTATCATGCAGAAGCCCTGTTTCTGTATGTGGACCAGTAATCAACCTGTGAGTCCTCAAAGAAAGATCTAGTGATTAAGCTAGTTCTTACTCTACTGTATCCAGGAATATTCGTATCGGTGATCTGTGTAGAGCTGGATTTTTAGAATAGATCAGGATGATGTCCCCAAGACAATAAGCAATGCAGTGTTATCATTAGCACTTGAACTGTGAGGTTGGGTTTCTAGATTCCTCCTAGCTCTGCTACTTACTAGATGTGCGACCTTGAGCAAGTTATCTGCCTTCACAAACCTTCAGTTCCTTTTTCTGCCAAATTCAATTAATAGTTGCACTTACCTCATAGATTTGTTGTGAGGACTAAATGAGATCAGCATGTAAAGTACTAAGCACAGTGCCAGCACAGAGTAAGTATGTAATATGTGTTAGTAACTATTAGTAGCTACTAGTTCAAGAGGTCCTTCTGGATCCTTATCATTAACCACTAAAAGTTGATGGTGGGATGGTTATCCAATAGTCCAAATAGTATAAAGGTGTTCTCAAAGGCCAATGTGTAACATGGGATCTGGAGAGCCATATTTGTTCTTTGTTTCAATTGCAGGTACCCCAAATATCCAGCTTCATAAACACCCATGGTTCTGGGGTTGGACTAGAGAGGTCCATCAATGAGACTGTGTGGCCATCTCAGATGGTGAGCCCAAAGAAGATGCAGTAATCTTTTTTTTCTCCTTTTTGTCTTTTTTCATGACTGGTAACAGGATTGCAACCCTCAGTGTCGCGCCTGCACCGTGCTCAACCAGTGAGCAGACCGGTCTCTATATGGGATCCGAACCCTCGGTGGGAGCACCACTCGCCTGCACCGTGCTCAACCAGTGAGCAGACCGGTCTCTATATGGGATCCGAACCCTCGGTGAGAGCACCACCACACTCCCAAGCAGCACACTCTACCGAGTGCACCACCGGGCCGGCCCGAAGATGCAGTAATCTTGAATCAAGCAGATCTACTTGTTCCTCACAGAAGAGCCCCATTATTGCCATAGATTTGAAGAGTGCCTTCATTTTAGGTTTGGAAAAGACATACAGCAATGTAATGGAAATATATTTCACAGTCATGTACATTCATATATGAAAAACGGAAATGATTTCCTTATAACTCATTTAGCTCTGGAGTTCTTATTTCACTGATGATGGAAAACCTTACTTTGTAATCCAAAGTAATTTCAGTTACTTCCAGTTTAAACTCTATTATTTTAAGTAAATAGTCAAGTTAGGATTTTCACCTTTCACCTCTTTCCAGCCCTTCTTAAAAGTCACCTAAGTTCTGAATGACCCAAGTCCTGGGTGGTCTATCACCCTGACTTTGGGGGAGAGGAATATGGTTCATGGTCATCAGCAAACCACCTAGTTGGCTTCTTCTAAGACAAATAATTCGTTTTTCCCTTGTATTGGTTGCCATGCTGAAAATCTGTGTTCCCTTGGCACACCAGTCGCCAGGACTTCACAAGTCACTCTTTATCCTGCTTGTCCTGACCTCTCCAGGTCTACTGGCCTCACTTTCTGTTATTTTTGTCCTCCTTCTGAGGGTATGGGAATTTTATTAAACTGCATTTTTACTTCACAAGTCACTCTTTATCCTGCTTGTCCTGACCTCTCCAGGTCTACTGGCCTCACTTTCAGTTATTTTTGTCCTCCTTCTGAGGGTATGGGAATTTTATAAAACTGCATTTTTTATCCTGCTTGTCCTGACCTCTCCAGGTCTACTGGCCTCACTTTCTGTTATTTTTGTCCTCCTTCTGAGGGTATGGGAATTTTATTAAACTGCATTTTTAAAAATTGTGGTAAAATACACTAACAAAAAATTCCATTGTGATCATTTTAAGTGTACACAATTCAGTGGCATTACTGTTAATATTTATACTGTTGTACAACCATCAGCACTATCTGTCTCCACAACTTTTTCATTATCCCGAACTGAAACCCAGTACCTATTAAACAATAACTCTCCATTGTCCCCTCCCTCCAGCCCCTGGTAAGCACTATTCTACTTTCTGTCTGTATTAATTTCACTATTCTAAATATCTCATGTAATTGGAATTATAAAATATTTGTCCTTTCGCATCTGGCTTCTTTCACTTAGCATAATGTTTTAAAGGTTCATCCATATTGTAGCATGTATCAGAATTTTACTCTTTTTTTTAAGGCTAAATGATATTTCATTGTATGGATCTACCATTCATCTGTTTATCCATTCATTTGTGTATGGATATTTTGGATGTTTGCATCGTTTGGCTATTGTGAATAATGTTGCCACGAACATGGGTGTACAAATATCTGAGTCCCTGCTTTCAGTTCTTTCGGGTATATGCCTAGAAGTAAAATTGCTGATCATATGGTAATTCTATTTTCATTTTTTTGAGGAACTGCTATACTGTGGCATGGGAACTTTTAAAGGTTCTCTCACATCATGCAGGGGTGTGCAGGACCCTGAGAAGCTGCTCCTAAGCCCATCTACCTGGATACCACATTTAGCCATTACTCCTCCTCAGCTCAGATGCTCTGCTAGAGACTGAGGCTTCATCACAACGTGTCCATCCCACTGGGCAACACTTTGGGGAGCTTGATAATGGTTCTCTTGTTCTGAGAGCAACCCCCACTCCCAAACCTCAGCAGAATCGCTGATGTTTCTTTCATGTCTGTCTTGGGACTCAGCTTGAAGAATGTAAAGGACAGAACCTACACTCATGAGACCAAGTTCTTTCATGTCCTTTCCAATTGTCTTTGTCCTGCCAAGTGGTAGAAATTTTACTTCCTTTTGGCTAGGAAAACAGTTCTTACATCACCTTATATTCTTCCAGAGTCTGATAATTATGGTCTAAACTTTATACTTGGATTTTGACTCTTTATTTTCAAAGTCAAGCTTTTGAACTTAAAAATACTTTCTCTTTCAAACAGCCCAATTATTGCAATTTAAAAGTGTCTGCTTTCAAGCCTATTGTTTTTGCTATGAATTTCAAAATCCTACTTTAGAATTCAAAGCAACGAATTTGACTTTATGTTCTTGGCTATCTAGGCAGTAACTTTAGAAGATATTGCTGCCACCACACTGATCTGAAGAGGATAGCTTGCTCAAGAAAGCACAGCAGTCAAAAGAAAAAATAGCTCTCAATGTCTCAAAATATTATATAGCTGCTAGTTCAGCTGTAACACATATCATGGATACAAAGTCTGTTACTTAGTATTACTGGGAGTATGATACCAGTCAGCCAGAGAAGTGACTGAGATAGTTTCTCAAAGCCACAGTATAATCTGAGGACATCAGAGAGCTCAGGGAGCTGAGAACTTAAAATAAGGGGATCCCTGTGCAGGTGGGAGAGGGATCATAGACAAATACAAGTATTGAGAGCTGGTACTCATGGCTGGCTTTGACATGATCTCTATTGGCTGGCTAAACTGAAAGGGCCAGGAAAAGGGTAACACACATTAACATGGAAGTGAACCACATTACACCTTAAAGTGTTCCTAGCACTACTACAGCCGGCATCTTAGCCTGCAAGTCACCCCATATGGACTCAGCAGGATCATGTACTTTGATGCTCTCATTCTTTGATTATCTAAAAATACTTATTATTAGTAGGTCACTGTTTAAGAAGGGATTTTCTCAGTAGATTTATATGAGTGAGTGTGCACGTGTGTGTATACAACTGTGTGTACTTTAAAAATACAATTTGCTTTGCTTTTGTTTATTATATTATACTGAGGAACAACAATAACAAAACCCACTTTGAATCCTACAAGCACAACCACAGAAAAGAGCCCTGAAATTGCTGAAGGTTGACAAAAGCAGATTGAACAAGGCATTGTGATTTGAGATTCAGGGTTCACTGATTCAAGTCTTTATCCTTGCCTTTTACTAACTATGGCTTTGGCTAGGTCATTGTGTTCATCTGTTTTGTGCTGCTATAGCAGAATGCCACAGACTGGGTAATTAATAAAGAACAGAGGGGCCGGCCCGGTGGTGCACTCGGTTGAGTGCGGTGCTTGGGAGTGCAGCAGCGCTCCCGCCAAGGGTTCGGATCCCATAGAGACCAGTCCACTCTAAAGAACAGAGGGGCCGGCCCGGTGGTGCACTCGGTTGAGTGCGGTGCTTGGGAGTGCAGCGGCGCTCCCGCCAAGGGTTCGGATCCCATAGAGACCAGTCCACTTTTGCAAAATGAGGTTAATTACAAGGACCAATCTCACTCCAAAGCAGTTTCCTGATCGTTGGCTATTTTAATTAGCAAGTCTTTTAGTACTAAGAATTATTAACATAAACCATCTATATTCTTTATTGGTAATAAGCAGAGCTACAAATATCACATATTTGAAGTTTTTCACATAAGGAAACCATGTCAAGAGCACTCTACTTCACTGAGTTCCAGTTCACAAGAAATAAACACTTCTTATGATGTAGTGCAGAAATTTAGACACCTCTCCATGAATGCACTTCTGGGAAAATATAATCTTAACCTCAGGACCCTGAAAGGAAATGCAAATTAACTTCATCACCTTCATAACAGATGTCTTTGCCTTCTTGTTATATCATCTTTGGCTTTAATGAATCCTACCAAGATCTTTGCTCCTCAACTTCTCAATGTTTGTGGAAAATAGGTCATAGAAATGGGAACTATTTTTCCCAAGCAGTGGGTTCGGATCCTATATAGGGATGGCCGGTGAGCTCAGTGCGGCCAGTCACAAAAAAAAAGACAAAAAAAAAAAAAGAAAGAGGTACACAGAGTTAATGGACACTCATGTAAATGTCCCATATCATGTGATATCAGAATGGCTAACTACTCATTGGCCTTCAGACAATTCACCAAAAACCCATTCATGTCATCTGAAGGCTCACAACACAAGAGAAAAAGTGTCCAACACAAGAGAAAAAGGACCATTATGTGCCAGTAACCTACTGGTGCTTGTGCATAACTGATCTAATCTGCTTTAAAATAGCCCTAAGAATATTTTACATTTGAAGAAACCCACACCGCGCTCAGCCAGTGAGCAGGAACCGGTCTCCACATGGGATCCGAACCCTCAGCGGGAGTGCCGCCACGCTCCCAAGCGGCGCACTCTCCAGTGCGCCACCGGGCCGGCCCGAGTGTTAGCTATTCTTTAAGTCATTATTATTACATTACAGTGTCTGTCAAAATAGTGCTCCCTCTTTCTTCTGAAAATGATTCCCCTGTGCCTAGGACAAATATGGAGACACCATTTGAAGATGACTTTATTCCCAGATCCCATTTACACAGGAACTTAAGAACAGGCAGCTAAGTTGTAGGTAAAGACACCCTCTTTTTCACTTTAAAAGCCAATTTTCAAAAATTTGAGAGTACATCTTCCTTCCATTGTTTGCCCTCCCTCTGACCTTTCTGTTGCTGACATCTTCTTGAAGTCCCCAGAGGGCACTGGGCCAGCCATCATTGGTTTACCTCTTTCTTTAACTTTGTGAAGACATGATTATGTCTTGTGACATTCATGGTGTGTGACTCTCAGGCATTTATCATGGGTACACAAACTTATGAATAAGGTAGTCTTGTTCTCTCTTGGCTTGGGGGAGATATAAGCAGCCATGTGAATGCCACACAGGATAGGATCAAGGGAAGTTTGTTGATCTACAAGCTACTCTGCATAAAACACCATAAAATTTCTAATTTACCTTCTAACACTGTTGATGTTTTATACACCAGAAAGGGAGTACATAGTTCCTTCTCTAAAGGAAAATAAGAAATACAGATTTATTTTTTACATAAATGCTGTACCTCCAGCAGCCATACTGGTACCCACTCTGGAGTTCCCTAAGAACTATGCCTGTTTTGTTGCTAAGTATAGATAGCAGCTCAAGTTCAAGTATGTAAGAAACTAGCTGTAGTGTTTTATTTTTATGTTGAAATCAACTCACATTCTAGTGAATATGAAAGAAAAAGTGACTGAGGATGTTGGAGGAGACATTAGAAAACCCTAGGGCAATGAGAAAGTAAAGTGAGAACATAGAAGCAGAGGAAGAAACTCTCCAGCATCCCTTCTCCTACCACTTGGAAAGTTCTAAATATATTCACACAAAATGTGATTTATAATTAGGATGACTATACTTCCTGATTTGATTACAACAGCTTCACTTTGTTCCGGTTGTTCTGGCATGAATATTAATTATCTTTTTCCTTTCTCAAAAGTGGCACATTTGGACAGCAATAAATTATATAGTCACCTTATTTATAATCTGACCCCTAAAATTCTGGCTTCATGTCAAGGTTTTGTTTTTTTTTAACCATCAAGGATTGTATTTTAGCAAGTAAAAATTTTGGTGTATATCTTAACTTCTTCACATGCAGGTGAGTATAGAAATGTTGTTGGCACCAGTCTAAGTAGGTTCTGCTAAGCATTCTAAAATTATTTGAATTAAGAGATGCTAAATAGGGCCGGCCCGGTGGCGCACTGAGGGTTCAGATCCCACATACAGACCGGTTCCCGCTCACTGGCTGGGAGAGGCTCGGCCCCAACACCGACGGTTGCGTTCCCGCTGCCAGACCCTGCTCTCTGCGGGTCCGTC
>NW_007727652.1:175417-184071 GCF_000696425.1 Galeopterus variegatus
AAAAAAAAAAAAAAAAAAAAAAAAAAAAGAGATGCTAAATAGCTTCAGTAGAATTTTTGAGATCCTGTACTGTCCTATCATATAAATGCTCTGTTTTCTTAGGTTGTGATATGAAATCCAAAATCAGATTGTGTAGACAGTTATTTAGAACTTTCTTTTCTTTTTTGATCATGTCTTTCGTCTTCACACCTGATTGGTTGATGATATAAGGCTTGAGAATAGTCCTGTTCTGTAAGATAGATAGGTCTGCTAGAATGGAGTGGGTACTGGATGGAAGCCCAGCCAGTCAGCATAGCTCATCAACAAAAAAGTGTGTAGTAATAGGCAGATTGCTTCAATAATCCTTATTGGATAAGGCCTACCTATATGGCATCGGCCTTTTCTTATTGTTAGGTAGCTCTCACAAGACAGTTAGTTAAATTATTCAGCATTTAGAAAACAGCCAGATCAAAATAGTTTAACATTTAGTTAAGAGGAACTTGGCACATATAAAAAATCATGGAATGATTATATATATATATATTTTTTTCCTTTTTGTCTTTTTCCGTGTCCGCAACGGATCGCAACCCTCAGTGTCGCCCCCGTACCGGACCGGGACCGGCAACGGGATCGCAACCCTTGGTGTTGCTCCCGCACCTCGCTCAGCCAGTGAGCGGGAACCGGTCTGTATGTGGGATCCGAACCCTCGGTGGGAGCGCCACCACGCTCCCAAGCGGCACACTGTAGCAGTGCGCCACGGGGCCGGCCCCGTGGGATGATTATATTAAAATGTCCCTTAAATTCCCTCAATTCTGGATTTAGTGGAAGTCTCCATAATCATAGGAAATCAGTTGAAGGCTACCTGAAGCCAGCAGAAGCATTGTTTTCTTTGTTTTTCCTAACTAGAGTTTTTGACTATTTACTTGGAAGTTTTTCAAAGATGAGTGTGCTGCATTTCCTTAGGATGTATCCCAGGGATATTTGGAATACATTTCCTTTGGGGAGAGCTACACTCTACCCAACTTCCTCTTATCTCAGGCATCATGACACATGTTGGCAAATCAATGAATTTCTTTCATTATATTTTTCAATCCTCTCCCTAGACTTGCAGGTGTCTGTACTCTGTTATTGCACATAATTTCCCTGAGGCTGCTTTTGCCCGTACTCTCATTTTGCTACTCCAGTTAGAAGCAACCCATTATTTGTATTAAATAGATAAAGAACACATGAAGTGGCATGAGTATGAGGGGGAAGAGTCAAAGGAAGAAAGATCAGAAATAGAAGTAGAAAGAAAAAAAAATTTAAGAAGATGAGTAAGAGAAGAAAACATAGGGAGAAAAGATGTGAGAAGAGGAGGAAAACATGGGAAATAAGAGACTGTCTTCGATAAGATTTGAGGGTTTCAGAAACTGCTCTCAGTGTACCTTAAAGTCAGATGCCCAACTTTAGTAGGGACGGTTAGAGACAGTAAGGGCAGACTACTTAACAACTTAGTGCCCATGCCCACTCCTACACCAGGAGACGGTTGTATGGCAAATACAGTCATCTATATGTCACAGAGTACTGAAAAAGATTTAAATTCAGTTTTTGTGACTGTGATTAGGATTTCTCGGGTGCAATGCTTGGTCCTGTGGTAGGTGCCAATGCACCTGGTTGGATGTAAGAAGCCAACATTCCATATAGTTGTTGCTTTGCTGTATCCTTGCCATACTCCTTGCCATCAGTGACTTTACTCTAGGTGAGTAGTCATGTTCTTCAGACTTTTTAGCCTAGCCTCCTTCAATATGAAAAAAGGGTTCGACTGGATAATCCCTAAACGCTCTCTAGCTCTAGCATTCTAAAATTATGAAATAATTCAGCAAAATAGGAATTACATTCAAATATACATCACTTTGGAATATCAAAATGTTCCTTAAGGAACAAAAAAAATATTATTTTCCTTCGGATACTAAAACTTGAAAAAAGAAATACGGAACTTTGAAGTAGATTATTGAGCATCATGTTGCATTGATCAAAGAGATTAGTTTCAATAGTTCCTATCTGTCTCTGATTTCTGTTTCAAGAGGACTAAAGTCAATACTATCTAGATAGGCCTCTGCTATATCTCATTTTTTTCCATTCCTCTTCTATTTGGGAGACTAAATCAGGAATCAGCAAACTTTTTCTGTGAAAGACCACACAGTGAATATTTTAGGTTTTGCAGACCAAGAAACAGAATCAAGGATATTATGTAGGTACTTATATAACCATTTAAAATGTAACTATTTAAAAATGTAGAAACCATCCTTGAGGGTCATATGAAAAAATAAGCTGCAACCTGGACTTAGTTCACAGGCCATAGTTTGCCAACCCTTGGACCAAATTAATATTAAAGAGAAGGAGCCAATCCAGAGACATTTACATTAGTCACTGAGGAATCTCCCTACATTGAGCAAAACTTGCCAAATTGAAATAATCTGAAGGCTCTTTCAATCACATATCTGAAACTTGGGCTGGGATGACTTGAAGAGGAGGGCTGTAAATAAGAGCACCTGTACACGGCCTCCTCATGTAAGTAGGCTTCTCACAGCTCAGTGGCTTTGGGTGAGTCAGACTTCGTATATGGCTCAGGACTCTATGTGTGAGTGAGTGAATTAGACTGAAACTGCATTGACCCAGCCTTGGATATCCCACATCATTTCTACCATACTCTATTGGCTGAAGCAACAATAATACTACCTAGATTCAAGAGGAAGGAACATAGAACACATTGTGGGATACCGTAGAATATGTCCCAAACATCTGTGGGAACATTTGGGAGGTCCAAATTTGGACCTTTGTGACCAGACCAACCTACAGAGGGGTTGACCCCAATTGAAGGATGCATAACTTATTTCTGATTTAAGTCATTTTCCAGTATTTCTAGTGCTAGGACCAGTATTTCCAATAGACATGAAACTTCGAAATTTGTGGATAACAAATGAAATGAGAGCTCACTCTGGAGAATTTGTTGATTTTGTTTCATTGGACATCATGAACACTAGAAAAATGGTATCTCCAGCTAAACGAACATTTGGGTTGCTTGCACATTTCAGCTATTACTAATAATGCTGCTATAAATATTCATGTATATGTTTTTGTATGGACATTTAAATTTACATTGGGTATATAACTAGGAGTGGGTTTTCTGAGATATATGCTAAGTGTGGGTTTAAACTTTTGAGGAATGGACTTCTGGGAAGATAGCAGACTAGAGGTGCCCAGGGCATGTTCCTCCCACAGAAGAAATCGAAACAGGCCCACTATGGCTGGCACTACAGTGGCTGGGGCCACTTTCCAGTCCCAGAATCATTACCCATTACAGAGCAGCTCCCCACAGAGCAGAAAGTCCTGCAGGTGGCCTGTTCCTGCAGCCACAGATTCCGCAGATGTAAGAGAGGTGGCTTCAACCACTGCCACCATTACTACCACCATCATTACTACCACCACAAGTTAACCCCACTGCTGCCAAAGACACTGCAGATGTAATGGAAGCAGCTGCAGCCACCAGTGCTGGTGCCACACCCACAAGGTAACCTTGCTGCTGCGGAGGACACAGCAGATTCAGGGAGGCAGTTGCAGCCACCAATGCCACTACAGTTGTCATGAGGTAACACTGCTGCTGCCAAGTACACTGTAGCTGCATGGTCTTCTGTTGTAGACACTGTAACTGTGTAGGCCACTGCTGTTGACCCTACAGCCAAGCTGGCAGCTGTTTCAACTGCCACTGCTCCAGTTGCTGCCACCACCAGTACTGCCAGGCAGCCACCATTGCTGTGCAAACAGCCTGCTGCTACTGGAGTCACTGCTGCTATGCAGGCAGCCAGCTAAAGTTACAACCACAGCCATCAGTGCCAAAAAGGCAGCCTGATACCACAGCAGCCACTGCTACTGTGCAGACAGATTACTGACCACTCAACTGCACTGACACAAAGAGGGTCACCAGCAGAGTCCAGGGAAGGAGAGTAATAGAAGAAGCTCTACTAGATGACCAGACATCAATGTAGAAATACTAGAAATATGAAAAAGAAAAAAAACCCACAAACAAGAAACAAAGGAATACAATAACTCTCAAGTACTAGACCCAATAGAGTAGGAAACCCTTGAAATGACTGAAAAGGAATTCTGAGTAAAAATCTTAAAGAAAGTAAATGAGATACAAGAAGATGCAGTTAGATGACATGATGAACTAATCAAAGCTATCCAGGATATGAAGAAGAAAATTTACAAAGACATTAATACTTTAAAAAGAATGTAGCAGAACTCATGGAACCAAAGGAACCATTCAATGAAATAAAAAACACAACTGGGAGCTTAAGCAGTAGGCTAGAGCAAACAGAAGAAAAAATTTATGATCTTCAAGATAGTATCTTCAAAATAACTTGGGCAGACAAAAAAAAAGAAAAAAGAATTTTAAAAAATGGAGAAAATCTAAGAGAGACAGCAGACAACCTTAAGCATACAAACATCTGAACCATGGATGTTCTTAGGGGGAAGGAGAAAGGAAAAGGCATTGAGAACATATTCAATGAAATAATAGTGGAAAACTTCCACGGTTTAGGGAGGGACATGGACCTACAGATCCAGGAGACTCAAAGATCCCCAAACAGATTCAATCCCCAAAGGCCCTCTCTGAGACACATTATAGTCAAACTGGTAAAACTCAAAGACAAAGAGAATCCTCAAAACAGCAAGAGAAAAGCATCAAGTCACCTATAAGAGAGTCCCTATCATATTATCATACTAACAGCAGACTTCTCAACAGAAACTCTACAGACCACAAGAGAATGGAATATTTCAACACACTAAAACAAAAAAGCTGCCAGCCAAGAATACTATACCCAGCAAGGCTACCCTTCAGGAATGAAGGAGAAATAGTGTATTTCCAAGATAAACAAAAACTACAGGAGTTCACCACCACACAACCAACCCTACAAGAAATCCTCAAGAGAGTCCTGCATCTGGAATCCAAAAAATGACAATCACTACCATGAATACATAAGAAAGAACAAAACCCACTGGTAGAACAAAATGCTATCAAGAAAGGGAAAGAAACTGTAATCCTAAATGTAAATGGATAAAATTTCCCACTCAAAAATACAAGACTGGCTGATTGGATTAAAAAGCTAGACCCAACTATAGGCTGTGTACAAGAGACTCATCTCACCTGTAATTGCACACACAGACTAAGAGTGAAGGGATGGAAAAAGATATACCATGCAAATGGAAATAAAAAATGAGCTGGAGTAGCTATTCTTACATCAGATAAAATAGACTTTAAACCAAAAACCACAAAAAGAAATAAAGAAGGCAACTATATAATGATAAAGGGATCTATCCAGCAAGAACACATAACAATCATAAATATATATGCACCCAACATCAGAGTACTCAGATATACAGCAAACACTGTTAGGCCTAAAGAAAGAGATAGACCCAAATAAGATAATAGTTGGGGACCTGAACACCTCTCTCATCATAGGACAGATCATCTAGGCAACAAATCAACAGAGAAACACAGGATTCAAACCACACTTTAGAACAACTGGATTTGGCAGATATCTATAGAACATTTCATCCAACAACTACAGAATATACATTTTTCTCACCAGCACATGGAACATTCTCCAGGACATACCAAATGTTAGGTCACAAATCAATCTGAACCATTTAAAAAATATTGAAATCATTTCAAGTATCCTTTCAGACCACAACAGATTAAAACTAGAAATCAATAACAAGCAACACTCTGGAAACTGTACAAACACATGAAAATCAAACAACATGTTCCTGAATGACATATGGGTTCAAGAAGAAATTAAACAGGAAATCAAAAAAATTCTTGAAACTAATTAAAATAAAGACACATCATGCCAAAACTTGTGGTACACTGCAAAAGCAGTGTTAAGAGGAAAATTTATTGCAATAAATGCTTACATCAAAAGAACTCAAAGATTTCAAATAAACAACCTAATGCTATAACTCAAAGAACTAGAAAAACAAGAATGATACAATCCCCAAATTAGTAGACAGAAATAAATAATTAAGATCAGAGCAGAACTCAATGAAATAGAAACCCCCAAAATGATTTAAAAGATCAATAAAACAAAAATTTGTTTTTTTGAGAAGATAAAATAGACAAACCATTAGCTAGGCTAACTGAGAAAAGAAGAGAGAAAACTCAAATAAAAATTAGAAGTGAAAAAGGAGACCTGACAACTTATACTACAGAAATCATTCGAAACTATTATAAACAACTATATGTCAACAAATTTGAAAACCTGAAGGAAGTGGATAAATTTCTGGACACATACAAACTACCAAGACTGAACCAAGAAGAAATAGAAAACCTGAACATACCAATAACAAGCAACGAGACTGAAGCAATAATCAGCAGTCTCCCAACAAAGAAAAACCCAGGACCAGATGGCTTTACTGCTGAATTCTACCAAACCTTTAAAGAGGAATTAGTACCAATTCCAAAAAATTGAAAAAGAGGTCATTCTCACAAACTCACTCTATGAGGCCAGCATCATCCTGATACCAAAACCAGACAAAGAAACAACAAAAAAGAAAACTGTAGGTCAATATCTTTCATGAACTTAAACACAAAAATCCTCAAAAAAAATTTAGAATATGGAATACAGCAACACATCAAAAAAAACTTATACATCACAATCAAGTGGGATTCATTCCAGAGATGCAAGAATGTTTTAACATATGCAACTCAATAAATGTAATACACCACATCAACAGAATCAAAGACAAAAATCTTATGATTATCTCAATAGACATAGAAAAAGCTTTTGATAAAATTCAACATCCCTTCATGATAAAGACTCTCAGCAAATTAGCTATAGAAGGAAAGTATCTCAACACAGTAAAAGCCATATATGACAAACCCACTGCCAATATCATCAACAGGAACAAAACAAGGATGCCCACTCTTACCACTCCTATTTAACATAGTATTGAAAGTACTACCCAGAGCAATAAGGCAAGAGAGAGAAATAAAGGGCATCCAGATTGGAAAAGACAAATACAAATTGTCCCTGTTTGCAGATGACATGATCCTATATATAGAAAAGCCTAAATTATTTCAGTAAAGGTGCAGTATACAAAATCAATAAGCAAAAATTAGTAGCATTTTTATACTCCAATGGAGAACTAGCAGAAAAAGAAATCAAGAAAGCTAGCTCATTTACAGTAGTCACCAAAAAAATAAAACATCTAGGAATAAATTTAACCAAAGAGGTGAAACATCTCTACAATGAGAACTACGAAATCACTGTTGAACAAAATTAAAATGGACACAAAAATATGGAAAGATATTCCATGCTCTTGTATTAGAAGAATCAACATTGTGAAAATGCCCATACTACTCAAAGTGATCTACACATTCAATGCAACCCTCATCAAAATACCAATGACATTCTTCACAGAAACAGAAAAAACAATCCTAACATTCATATGAAACAAGAAAAAACCCCAAATAGCCAAAGAAATCTTGAGTGAAAAAAATTAAAGGTGATGATACTACCTGACATCAAATTATACTACAAATGTATAGTAACCAAAACAGCATGGTACTGGCATAAAAACAGACACTCAGACCATTGGAACCCATAAATCAACCCACATACCTACAGCGAACTGATCTTCAACAAAGGAACCAGAAACATACATTGGGGAAAAGCCCACCTCTTCAATAAATGGTGCTGGGAAAACTGGACATCCATATGTAGAAGAATAAAATTAGACCTGTACTTCTTGCCATTTACCAAAATCAACTCAAAATGAATTAAAGATTTAAATATAAGACCTGAATTTATAAAACTCCTAGAAGAAAACATAGTGGAAACACTTCAGGAAGTAAGGCTAGGCAAAGGCTTTATGAATATGACCCCAAAAGAATAGGCAACCAAAGGAACAATAAACAAATGGGAGTATATCAAACTAAAAAGCTTTTGCACAGCAAGAGAAACACTTACTAGAGTGAAAAGACAACCTACAGAGTGGGAGAAAATATTTGCAAACTATGCATCTGACAAAAGATTAATATCCAGAATATACAAAGAACTCAAACAATTTAACAGTAAAAAACAAATAACCCAGTTAAAAATGGGCAAAGGAGCTGAGTAGGCATTGCTCAAAGGAAGATATACAAATGTAAAAGAGACACCTGAAAAAATGCTCAACATCACTCAACATCAGAGAACTGCAGATCAAAATCACATTGAGATACCACCTCACCCCAGTAAGACTGGCTATTATCAAAAGGACAAGAGAATAACAAATGCTGGCAAAGATGCAGAGAAAGGGGAATCCTACTACACTGTTGGTGGGACTGTAAATTGGTGCAACTATTATGGAAAACGGTATGGAGTTTCCTCAAACAACTACAGATAGAACAGCCATACAATCCAGCAATCCCACTGCTGGGTATATACCCAAAGGAATGGAAATCATCATGTGTAAGGGACACTGTCACTCCCATGTTTATTGCAGCTCTACTTACAGTAGCCAAGAGATGGAACCAACCTGAATGTCCATTGACAGATTACTAGATAAGGAAAATGTGGTATACTTACACAAGGGATTACTACTCTGCCATAAAAAAGAATGAAATACTGCCATTTACAGCAACATGGGTGAAC
>NW_007727652.1:184479-186435 GCF_000696425.1 Galeopterus variegatus
CTGCAGATCAAAATCACATTGAGATACCACCTCACCCCAGTAAGACTGGCTATTATCAAAAAGACAAGAGAATAACAAATGCTGGCAAAGATGCAGAGAAAGGGGAATCCTACTACACTGTTGGTGGGACTGTGAATTGGTGCAACCATTATGGAAAACGGTATGGAGTTTCCTCAAACAACTACAGATAGAACAGCCATACAATCCAGCAATCCCACTGCTGGGTGTATACCCAAAGGAATGGAAATCATCATGTGGAAGGGACACTGTCACTCCCATGTTTATTGCAGCTCTTCCATTGACAGATTACTAGATAAGGAAAATGTGGTATACTTACAAAATGGATTACTACTCTGCCATAAAAAAGAATGAAATACTGCCATTTACAGCAACATGGGTGAACTTAGAGAAAATTATGTTAAGTGAAATAAACCAAACACAGAAAGAGAAATACCACATGTCCTCACTCATAGGTGGGAGCTAAAAAATAAAATAGAAAGAAAGAAAAATATAACGATTGCAATAATACATCGAACTTTCAAAAGGAAAGAACAGAACTAAGGTTACTAGAGGTGAGAAAGGGGAAAGTGGAGGGAAAGGAAGGAAGGAATTGGTAAAGGGCCACAAAAAATGATTATATTGTACAATGTTAAATATACTAATTATTCTGATTTGCATATCACATATTGCTCACAGGTATTGATATTCAACTCTTTACCCCACAGATATGTACAATCAACTATGTTTCAATAAAAATAAATAAATAAATAAAATTTTGAGGAACTGTCAAATGGTTTTCCAAAATGGCTGCACCATTTTGCAATTCCACCAGCAGTGTTCTTATTACTCTACATCCTTGTCAGCACTTGCTATTATCTGCATTTTTAATTATAACCGTGTGAAAGGGTATAAAACTATACCTCATTGTGGTTTTGATTAACATTTTATGACGTTAATAATGTTGAGCATTTTTTCATGTATATTATCTTTGGAGAAATGTCTATTTAGATCTTTTGCCTACTTAAAAATTGGGTTGTCTTTTTATTATTGAGTTATAAGAGTTATTTATACATTCTGGTTACAATTCCTTACCAGATATATGATTTGCAAATATTTTTTCCCATTCTCTGCATTGCCTTTGCACTTTGTTGATGGGGTGTCCGTTTAGGTTCATTTTTTTTATTTTGATGAAGTCCAGTATTTCCATTTTTTCTTCTATCACTCATGCTTTTGGTGTCATTTCTAAGAACCTATTTATAAATCCAAAGTAAAAAAACTTACAGAATGTTTTCTTCTAAGAGCTTTATAGTTTTAGCTCTTATATTTAGGTCTTTGATCCACTGTTAGTTAAAATTTGTAGATGGTGGGCTGACCCCGTGGTGCACTCGGGAGAGTGCGGCGCTGGGAGCGCAGCGATGCTCCCGCCGCAGGTTCGGATCCTATATAGGAATGGCCAGTGTGCTCACTGGCTGAGTGCAGTGTGGGTGACACCACACCAAGGGTTGTGATCCCCTTACCAGTCACAAAAAAGACAAAAAAAAAATATTTGTAGATGGTATGAGATAGGAGTCTACCTTCATTATTTTTCATGTGGATATCTAGTTGTCTCAACACCATTTGTTGAAAAGACCATTCTTTCCCAATTGAATTGTTTGGGCTACATTGTCAAAAATCAATCGACCCTAGATGTATGTGTATATTTCTGGACTCTCAATTCTATTTAATCAATCTATATGTCTATCTTTATGTCAGCACAACACTCACTTGATTATTGTACCTTTGAAATTGGGAAGTGTGAATCTTTCATCTTTTTTTTTTTTTCAAGATATATATCTATTCTGGGTCCATTAAATTCCTATACGAATTTTAGGATTGGCTTGTCAATTTCTACATAGAACCATCTGGGTTTTTAGTAGGGATTGTACTGAATCTGTAAATCAACTCGGAGAGTACTGC
>NW_007727652.1:187006-204540 GCF_000696425.1 Galeopterus variegatus
GTTTTATTTTTTCTTTTCTGATATGAATGCTTTTTATTTCTTTTTCCTCTGCTTCCTCCTCATCTCCTTCTTTTCCTTCTCCTTCTCTTTCTCATTCTTTTTCTCCTTCCTAATTTCTGTGGATAGAACCTCCAGAACAATGTTGAATAGAAGTGGCAAAAAGAGATATCCTTGTACTTTTCCTGATCTTAGGGGGAAAGCCTAAGATCACTATTAACCATGTTGGCTGTAGATTTTTTGTAGATGCTCTTTTTTAGTTGAAAAAATTTCTTTTTTCCCCCTAGTTAATTATTTTTATCATGAAGTGGTGTTAAATTTTGTCAAAGCTTTTTCTGCATCTATTGAGATGGTTTTTTTTTTTTTTGGCCCTTTAATCTGTTGATATGATTACCACATGATTTGATTTTCAGATGTTAAACCAACCTTACATTCCTGGAATAGATACCACTATGGAATATAATGTTTCTTTAATATGTTGCCGGATTCAGATTGATAGCATTTTGCTGAGAATGTTTGCATCTATATTTATAAGATATGATGGTCTGTAGTTTTCTTCTTGTAATGTCTTCATCAAGTTTTGGTATCAGGATAATACTGGCCTTATAGAATTAGTTGTGAAGTGTTCTCTCCTCCTCTATTTTATAAGAAAAGTTTCTGAAGAAGTGGTATTAATTCTTCTTTGATTTTTTTAGAAGAAATCATTAGTGAAGTCAATTGGCCTTGGATTTTTCTTTGTGAGTAGTCATTATTATTATTATTACTACTACTAATTCAGTCTCTTTATTTGTTATAAATCTATTCACTTTTTCTATTTCTTTTCAGAAGTTTTTGTCTTTGTAAGAATTTGTCTATTTCTTCTAAGTTATCAAATTTCTTGGCAAATAGTTGTTTAGAGCATTCCTTCATAATAATTTTAATTTCTGTAATGTCAGTATTAATGTCTCATCTTTCATTGCTGACTTCAGTAATTTCATCTTTCATTTTTCTTGGTCTGTCTAGTTAAAGGTTTATTATTTTGCTGATCTTTTCAAAGAGCCAACTTAAAAAAAAAATTTGTTTTCCAGCTTTCTTGAGGTATAACTGACAAATGCAAATTGTATATATTTAAGAAGTACAACATGATGATTTGATATATGGATATATTGTGAAATAATTATCGTAATCAAGCTAATTAAGACATCCATCACCTCACATAGTTACCATTTTGTGTGTGTGTGTTGAGAACACTTAGCAAATTTGAAATATAATACAGTATTACTAACTTAGAGTCACCTCTATGTTTAAATCTAAATCCTCTGGACAAAATACAAAAAAACAACTACCTGAAGGCTCTGAACAGTAAGCAAAACAAAGTGGATTATGGAAAGGAGTCAAAACTTGGAGAAGTGATCCAACAAAGGTGAGTTTCCTGATTTCTTTCTCTTTCTTCTTATAGCTTTACCCTTAAGGTGGGTCTGTACAGTATAAGTTGCTGTAGTGGTGGTGGAAATACTAAGAGCTGAAAAAACTTTAAGAGAAGCACCATCTTTTCAGCCAGAGGAGCCAGGAAAAGGGACTCTCGTGGGCCAGAGAATGTGAGGGATTCATGGAGGGAAGAAAGTAGAATGACATCCTCAAAGTCTGCTTCTAAATCTACACACATCTTAAGTTGAACTCCTGAACTATACGTACAAGAGACAGACTTCAACCAGCATAGCAGAGGCTTTGAGAACTAAACTGAGATTTGAACTACTGCATAGATCTCAGAATGACCCCTGAACAATACACATGTAGGGCAGATACATATCAATGTAAAAAGGAATTAGGGAATAAATCTGAGATTTGAACTGCTTCTACAAGTCTCAAACTGAATTACACATGTGAAGAAAAGACCAAAATCTTAGAAAATATTAATGAGATATGAACCATTGTACACAGAAGGTGAGAAGAATTTAAGGTCTGAACATAACTGGGTTTATTGTCTGCTAAAACAAAAACAGCAACATTCTCTAGAGGATTTTACCAGGACTCAGAATCTATATTATTTGACATTCACAATGTCCAGAATGTGATACAATATTACTCAACACTAAAGAACCAGGAAAATGTGGACAATTCTCAAAAAGATAAAAAAGATAACACATACCAATTCGAGACAACTCAGATGCTAGAACTAATAAAGACTTCAAAGCAACTACTATAACTATACTCCTTGAAGTGAAAGAAAACACATTTGAAACAAATAAAAAGATAGGAATTCTTTGCAGATAAATAGAAATAGAAAATGCATAAAAATCAACCACTTGAAAATGTTAGAACTATAAAATACAGTATTTGAAATAATGAAAAAAAAAAAACTGGATGGGATCAATACAGAATAGAGATGAGAAAGAAGGAGTCAATTAATTGGAATACAGATCAAGGGAAATTATCCAATCTGAAGAACAGAGAGAGAAAAAGGCTAAAACAAACAAACAAACAAAAATGAACAAAGCCTCAGGGACTAGGGGCCAATATCAAACAGTATAATATATATGCAATTCAAGTCCTAGATAAAACACAGACATTGAGGCAGTAAAAACATTTGAGGAAATAATGAAATGGCCCCAAACTCCCCCAATTTGGTAAAACACATAAATGTATACTCAAGAAGCTCAGCAAATCCCCAAAAGGATAAACACAAAGAAAACCATGCCCAGGCACATAACTAATCTGCTGAAAACCAAAGATAAAGAAAATATCTTGAAAGTAGACAGGGAAAAATGCCAGGCTACATAAAGAGAAGTAAAGATAGGGAAAAAGTCATACATTACAATGACTCAAATGACCATATCTTTCTAACTAGAAACCATGGAAGGTACAATGAAGTACATCTTTAAAGAAGTGAAATAATAACTGTCAACAATAATTCTATATCCAGCAAATGTCTTTCAAGAACAAAGGCAAATAAAGACTTTTCAGATGGAAAAAAACCAAGAGAATTTCTCATAAGCAGACTTACTCCATAAGAAGTGCTAAAAGAAGTTCTTCAGGCTGAAGGGAAATGATACTAGAAGGAAAGTGCACCTTTAGGAACAAAGGAAGACGAACAGAAATGGGTAAATGTAGAAGACAATTTTTTTCCTCTTAAGTTTTAAAAATATCTATGACTGTTTAAAGCAAAATTTATAATATTGTCTATTGGGTTTTTCAAAGAACGTAGGCATAATACATATGATAATTATCACATTAGTTAGTGTGAGAGTAAATGGATTTATATGGTTGTAAGTTTTCTACATTATACATGAATTGATACATTAACTCTAAGTAGACTGTGAAAGGTTAGCTATCCAGATTGTTATAATCCCTAAAGCATCCACTAAAAACTAAAAAATATTGCAAAGAGATATAGCTCAAAAGCCAATTGAAAAATTAAAAATTACTGACATAATCCAAAAGAAGGCAAGAAAGTGGGAACAAGGGAACAAAAAACAGAGATGAACAGAAAACAAAATAAGAGAACTAAAAAATAGTAGAACTAAATTAAACCATATCAATAATTATACTAAATGTTAATATTCCAATCATTCTAGTTAAAAGGCAGAGGTTAACAAAGATTAAAAAAAAAAAAAGCAAGACCCTACCATATGCTACTTATAAGACATGCACTTTAAGTATAATAACACAGAAAGACTTAAAGTAAACAGATGGGAAAAGATATATATGCAAATAGTAAGCATCAGAAGGTTGGACTGGTTGTTTTAATATCAAAGTAGATTTTAAGTGAAAGAGTATTGTCAGAGTATTTATGGATTGGAAAACTCAAAATTTTTAAATGAAAATTCTCCCCAAACTGATCTATAGATTCAATACAATTTCAATTAAAATTCCACTGGCCTTTTATTTATTTATTTTTTTGGTAGAAACTGACATACTGATTTTAATATTTATATGGAAGTGCGAAGGACCTAGCATAGCTAAACCAATGTTGAAAAAGAGAAACAAAGCTGGAGGAATTACTTTGCCTGATTTCACAACTTACTGTAAAGCTTTAGTAACTTAAACAATATTGTACTAGAAAAATGATAAACATATAGATCAATAGAACAAAACAGACAGCTCAGAAATAGACCCTCATACATATGGTCAACTGATTTTCAACACAGACGCCAAGGTAATTCAATAGGTAAAGGAAAGTCTTTTCAACAAATAGTGCTAGATCAACTTGATATATATAGAGGGAGAAAATTAACATTAATCCTGTTAACCTAGAAAAAAACACATTAGATAAAAATATCTCCAAATATGGTGAATTTATCCAGGAATAGAAAATAGTTTATAATCCAGAATGCATACCATGGCAACCCACAGATGCATTCAATGAGGGAAGGGTAAGAGAAAGCTTTTATTGGCAAAAAGGGAGAGGCTTGCATCAGCTGCTTGGAAACAAAGTTCATTGGTTTTGGAGCCTCAATCATATTTGTCATCAGTTCATTGGTTGAAATGCCATTATTGGGTAAGACTCTTCTTGGAGCCTCTTTTCTGAATTAATGCAGTTCTAAAGAATGTCAAATAATAAACTTTGTCACAGAAACATATGCATACATGCAAAGCAGGAGATGTGTAAACAATGTGAAAGATAGGGCCGGCCCGGTGGCGCACTGCTACAGTGTGCCGCTTGGGAGCGCTGTGGCGCTCCCGCCGAGGGTTCGGATCCCACATACAGACCAGCCATTCACTGGCTGAGCGAGGTGCGGGTGCGACACTGAGGGTTGCGATCCCGTGGCCGGTCCCGGTCCAGTACGGGCGCGACGCTGAGGGTTGCGATCTGTTGCCGGACATGAAAAAAGACAAAAAGGAAAAAAAAAAGTGATTTTTATCAACTTTCACAACCCTTACCTCACAGCACAAACATATATTAACTCAGAAGAGATCAAAGACCTGAACATAAAACTGAAAGCCATAAAAGTTCTATAATCAAAGATAAAACATTTGCAACCTTGGGATAGGCAAGAACTTCTCAGAAAGAGCGCGTGCACACACACACACACACACACACACATAAGAGAAAAATTTAGAAATTGGACTTCATCAAAATTTCAAACTTTTGCTCTTCAAACACTTAAGAAAATAAAAAAGCAATCCACACACTTGGTAAAAATATTTATATACATAGATTAGACAAAAAGACATGTTTCTAGAATATGTTGTACAACTCAATAATGAGATGGAAACCTGATTTTTTTAAAAAGTGGACAAAAGATTCAAGCAGACATTTTACAATAGAAGAGATATGAATTTTCAGTAAGAACCTGGATAATCACATCAGTAGTCATGAGGGAAATGCAAATTTAGACCACAGTGAGATACTACTACACACCCAGTAAACTGGCTGAAATTAAAAAGATTGACAAAACCAAGCGTTGGTGAGAATGCAGAAAATGGAACTGTCTGTAGAAATGTAAAATAGTATAACCACTTTAGAAAACAGTTGGGTAGCTTTTTTTTAAAAAATTATACTTACATAAACCATAAGACCCAAAATGAAAACACATCCACACAAAGTCTTGTACACAAACGTTTGTAGCAACTTTATCTGGAATAGCTAGAAACTGGAAATAAATGTCTATTAACAGGTAAAAACAAATTATGATATATCTTTAGAACAGAATAGTATTCAGCAGTTAAAAAAAAAAAACAACTACTGATATGTATAACAACATGGATGAATCATGAAATCATTATGCAGAGTAACAGAAGCCATGCAGAAAAGATTCTATTTTTACAAGTGTATTTATATACAATTCTAGAACATACAAATTAATCTATAGTGACAGAAAGTAAGTTGATGGTTGTCCAAAGAAGGGTGGGGGTGGAAGAAGGGAAAGACTGCAAAGAGGCAGGAAGAGTTCATCTCCATTGTGGATGATACATATGTCAAAACTGATCAAATTTTAAATATTTGTAGTTTATTGTATTTCAATTATACCTATTGAGGTTAAAAAGTTACAAAATCTTTAAAATTAAAAATCTTTAAAGTTAAAATTAAAAGAACTGCCTCTGCAGTTGCTCGAATACAGCTGTTGGGATTTTAGAATATCAACATTAATACCCCTTTCTTTTGCTCCTGAGATCAGAATCAACTGAGAAATAGACACCGAACCAAGCGGGAAATCAACATGTTAGCTAATTGCTATAAAAGTTGTATTGGTGACATGAATATGATGTGTGTCCAAAATGGACTACCTAATATTTTGCCTTAAAACTAAACTTCTGAGCCCAGCTCTGTGGCTCCCTCAGGAGAGTTTGGTGCTGGTAGCGTCGAGGCTGCGGGTTTGGATCCTATATAGGGATGGCTGGTGCACTCACTGGCTGAGCGCAGTGCGGATGACACCAAGCCAAGGGTTGCTGATCCCCTTACTGGTCAAAAAAAAAAAAAAAAGTAAACTTCCCTATCTATCCTGTTGTAGGCAAAACTAGGAAACCTCAGGTCTCCCTGGAAGACACAAGCTTAGTAGTGTGAACCTTCTTTGCACAGTCCCTAGAAGATCTATGAGCCATGTGTATTCTGTTTTTCTCCCAAGTGTACTATCAAGTAAGTCATTCCTCCCATAGTTAAGGGAGAGGTGGGGACAAATGCCAGCAGTATTATTCTAGCTGAAGTCCTGCTTGAAAACATGAAGCCAAAAAGAGAAATAGGGAATATTCCCAGTAACACTACCTAACTTAATATATTTTCCTTCATAAATTAGCTGCCTAAATTTTCAGAAAGAAATTTCACTTGAAGCAACTATCATTAGCCCAAGTACTCTAGTTCTTTATAATTTAGTTGTCTGCTTCTCAAATTTCGATTGAAATAGGTCAGGTAAAATAAGTAACCGAAAAAGAAATAAGATTTCCTCACTAATTTATTTGTATTCTATTACATTTTCTACTTTTTTCTAGTTAATGTACTGAAGATTGCTTTCAAGGTACTCTTGAGCAGGTGAACTGCTCCAGGTATAGCCTCATGAGAGTGAATAAGAAGGAACTGTCATATTCTGTCAAGGTTCTATTCAAAGCATACTCTGCTAACACTGGCCTTTACTAAAATGGAACTGTCTGTAGAAATGTAAAATAGTATAACCACTTTAGAAAACAGTTGGGTAGCTTTTTTTTAAAAAATTATACTTACATAAACCATAAGACCCAAAATGAAAACACATCCACACAAAGTCTTGTACACAAACGTTTGTAGCAACTTTATCTGGAATAGCTAGAAACTGGAAATAAATGTCTATTAACAGGTAAAAACAAATTATGATATATCTTTAAGTATATTTACACTGTTGTGAAACAAATCTCCAGACTTTTTCATCTTGCAAATCTGAAGCTCTATACACATTAAGGGTTTGGATCCCCATACTGACCAGCCATCAACAAAACAAAACAAAATAAAACAAAACCAACCAAACAAACAAAAAAACCCTCCCTTTTCTTCATTCTACTTTCTATTCTTATGAATTTGACTACTTTAGATTCCTCATATAAGTAGAATCATAGGTTGTTTGTCTTTTTGTGACTGGCTTATTTCATTTAGCAAAATGTACTCAAGGTTCATCCAAGTTGTAGCACTGACAAAATTTCTTTCCTTTTTAAGGCCCCAGCATGATTTTTATTGCATGAGTCTCTGGTAAGCCACCCACACAGGGTTGCCATGTACAACTTTTCTGTCAATATTTGGCTGACAGTTTTTCTCATATTAATATCTTTTCATTTTACTACTTGTTTTCTTCCCCTTTGTAAATGTTGATTAAAACATTAAACAGAAGAAGCAGATGATATTCTCTCTTGAACACAAATACTAATATCTTGTAGATTTTAAAAAATAATTTTAAGTCATTGTCTAATAAATTCACTAGTATAGCTAAACCCACAATTGAGTTCATTCAAATTAATTCTTAGTAAGAGGTAGAAAGATTGTGGCAAACAATCATGTGCCTTTCTGAAAACAGTATGACACCAGATCCATTAAGAATATTTAATCAATGCCTTACAATAATTTTTAACTTTAACCCTACCAGGCACTATAAAATTATTCACATTTAATGTATGAAAGGTGAACGGTTTCATTTGTTTAAAAACTTCTTTTAAAGATTTAAGACTACTTAGAATAAAAACATAGTTACTGGAAGGCCAAAGGCCATTAATACATTCAGTCATTCAACCATTTACTGAGAGCCCACTACTGTGTGCTAGATTTTTATATGCTAGATATCCAGAAAACAGAAATAAATAGAATCTATCTCACAGAACTCAAAGTTTGGTGGGAAAACCAAACAAGTTAACTAGCAATTACAACAGTATACAGTTATAACAACAGTTACAATTACAATAGTATAAGTGTTGCAATAGAGGTAAACAAATGGTATTGTACAAGAGTAGCAGTTTTTCAACCTCAGGTGGAGAAGGGTCAGAGAAAGAGACCCAGAAGTGACACTTAATTTTAGTCATTAAAGTAGGATCTTGCTGGATGGATGAGAAAAGTAAGAAGGTGTTCTAGGCAGAGATGATCAAAGTAGCAAAGTAGGCTAAAATCAGGAAGGAAAAGGATATACAATATTTAAAGATTTACTCATTATTTAGCTAAAAATCACAACAGGCTCAAGTCCTAATACATTTAATTAACTTCGCATTCCTGAAATAAAATCTATTTTGGTCACAAGACATTCAACTTTTACAATGCTATTGTATTCAGTTTGGTAATTTTTATCTTATGCTCTTTGCATTTATTTTCATTATTATGATTGGTCTATGGTTTTTTTCTTTTCTTCTGTTTGTCGCCAATTTGGTTTCATAGTCATGTTAGCCTTGTTGAACGAGTTAGAAAGTTTTCTGTCTTTTCAGTGTTCTGTAAATTAGACTATCCCTAAAAGTTCTCATAGAATTCACATTTAAAAGCCTTTTTTGAAGGCTAAACTTTGGTAGCCTTTCCCATTTCTTCAATTGTTGTTGGTCAGTTCAAGTTTTCTGCCTCTTCTTGCATCAATTTTCATAATTTATATTTTTTTAGATAATATATTTTGCCAAGTTTTCACTTTATTTACAGGTTAAACTTTGAGTATTCACATAATTTTAAAATTTCCCCTTAGATATTTACATTATTCTGTTAATTCTATTTGTTTTTTTTGGGGGGGGCAGTGTTTGCCTTTCCTTTTTCATCAGTTTTGCAAGAGGACTGTTAGTATTTTCAATGGACCAGCTGTTGATGTTACTGATCCTACATAACCTTTCAATAGCATCAGACATTAATTTCCTACAAGTATTTCATTACGTGACAGTGTTTGCCTTTCCCTTTTCATCAGTTTTGCAAGAGGACTGTTAGTATTTTCAATGGACCAGCTGTTGATGTTACTGATCCTACATAACCTTTCAATAGCATCAGACATTAATTTCCTACAAGTATTTCATTACGTGACTCTAAATGACACAAAATTCTTAAAATATAATCTATGGGAAATGACTGTAATTGACAGGCAGTGTTTGCCTTTCCTTTTTCATCAGTTTTGCAAGAGGACTGTTAGTATTTTCAATGGACCAGCTGTTGATGTTACTGATCCTACTTAACCGTTCAATAGCATCAGACATTCATTTCCTACAAGTATTTCATTATGTGACTCTAAATGACACAAAATTCTTAAAATATAATCTATGGGAAATGACTGTAATTGACAGGAAAGGGGAGCCCTCTGGAAGATAAAATTTCAAAGTTTAGTGTTTATTGAGATTGTACTCCATAATCAAAATTAATACAATGACAACTAATAAGAATAGAAAAAAAGATCTCATTTTTAGTAACAGCATATAAAACACTTAGTAATAAATTTCATATGAAACATGAAATACGTATAGCCTACATACACGTATAATAATAGGTAGTACTTATATGGTACTTACTATGTGCCAGAGACTGTTTTAAGCACTTTACATTTATTAACTCATTTAATCTTCACATAACTCTACGAGGCACTGTTATTATCATCTCTCATATTACAGCAGAGGAAAATGAAGCACACAAAGAAGAAGGAATTAGGCCACACAGTAAACAGCAGAGATGGGTTTGCAACCCAGGCTGCCTGCTTCTAGCATATGTGCTCTAAAGCACTATGCTCTGCTAAAGTGTGCATACATACACATAAGCACACACACATGGAAAATTGTAAAACTACTGGGAGAAATGAGAGAAGACGAGTAAGTGGAAAACATATCAGGTTATCTGATTTTGAAAATTCTCTATATTATGTCAATTCAATTCTCCAAATTAATCTATAATTTTATTCCATCTTAATCAGAATCCCAGTTGTTTTTTTTTTAAAGTGGGATCTTGACAAAGTATTTCTTATGTTTATTTTTTGAGAATAAGTCAAGCCAGGAAATTTTTTTAAAGAAGAGTAAAGTATGAGACTGCTACACCAGAAATTAAAACTTTAATAATCAAAACAGTGGTATTATTAGCTCAGGAGTAAAACCATCGACAGAACAAATTAAAAATCTAGAAGTGAGTATATACATATATGTATATACACACATATATGTATATGAATTTAGCATATGTGAGTATATGATAAAGACGTAATTTAAAATAAGAAGGAAAAATCAATTGTGTTGTGATAGCTCACTAAACTCTGTAAGAAAAATATTAAATTATAAACATATTTATAACTATAAACACATTTCATGCATTATACACACACATACACACACATAATCCTAGAGGTTCTAAATGTAAAAGATGACATGATAAAAACAGAGGAAAATATAAATATTTATACAATCTTTGGGACGGAGTTGGCTTTTCTAAATGTGGACCTAACAGCAGAAACAATAAGGAAGAGAATGATAAATCTGGCTACATAAAAATGAAAAACAAAAAATGAGAAATTATTTCCTCAATTTCCTTACTACCTACTTATTTTAAATAACATACAAAAACTTGTTTGCTAAAGGTGTGTGGCTCTGGTGTTCTTAAGTGGATGATACAGACCTCAACATAATGCTGCTTAAGATATTTTATCAGCATGGGAGGGTTTGTTTTCCTTCTGCCAAAATGAACAATAAATACTGTGTGTGAGAATGAGTCATATCCTAGCGTACCCTTATTTTTAGTGACCAATAAATCTCTCGTGATTTTCACCCTGAAAGAATATGTTCTTAACAGACACTTACTCATTCATTAAACACTTACTCAATAATTACTAAGATCAAGGTATGTATGTATGGGGGAAACAAAACTCTGAAGCCATAGGTACTGTAGTAAAAAGAACCTTCAACTGGAGGTGGACCTCTCAGGTTGGAGCTTGGGTCATCCTGGAACACTTGTGCCCACAGGCAGGTCACTTAACCTCTCTCAGCCTCAGTTTCCTACTGTTAGTAAAGTATAATAATACTTTGGAGAGTTGTTATGAAGATTAGAACCAAATAAGCAAACAAACATTGAGCTCCTCCTCTTTGCCAGGTTCTTAATGTATATAAAATAATGTTTGAAAAGTGCTACACAAAAATGTTGATATCACATAACAAATTCCCTGCTCTAATGGTGGTAAGAACAGAGAAAGGGCAAAAAGCATACATACAATTAATGATAACAAAATTTGAAATGAGAAAAGCCCTACAATAAAAAGTAAAAAGAAAGGATGAGAGAAGATCAGGGAATTCAGCTGGGAAGCTTGAACTGGGCTTTGAAATATGGGTGGGTATTTGGACCTACAGAGATGTAGAGACGTGTGAGAAGGATAATGTAGACAGAGGGTATGATATGAATGGGAACAAGTAGACGAAAAGAAAGCAAAGAGAGTACGGAGAGAACCATAGTAATTTAACAAGAGGGTGTGGTCGATGAAGATAAGCAGTATGAGGGTACTTCAAAAGTTCGTTGAAAAATAGAATTAAAAGATAATACAAATCTTTCCATGAACTTTTTTTTTTCTTCACTGTTTCATTGAGAGAAATCCATGAAGTCTCTGAAGTACACTTGTAGTGTTGAAAAATAGAATTAAAAGATAATACAAATCTTTCCATGAACTTTTTTTTTTTCTTCACTGTTTCATTGAGAGAAATCCATGAAGTCTCTGAAGTACACTTGTAGGTGGAAAAAGTTTTGAGCCACATCACAAGGAGTTCGGAAGGTCAAACTAAGGAGTTTGATCTTGATTCCTCAGGTAATGAACAGTTGTGTAAAACATAGACTTTGGCATAATTCTTACTTGGGTTTGAATTCTGGCTCCTCACTTCCTAGCTATACAGTTTTGAGTAAGTCACTTAACCTCTCTAAGCCTCAGTTTCCTCTTCTATGTAATGACTATATTAATACTAACTTAAGTGCCAAGCTTAGTACTTTGTAAATAAAAGATGCTTGACATTACATATCATTATGTATAGGTATTGGTTAACTACTGAAGGGCTTTGATGAGAGGAGTGGACATAATCTAAATTCTACAGCACGATTCAGACTAGATTAGAGACTGGGAGAACAGCTAGGAGAAAATTACAGTAGCCTAGGCCAGAGGTACTGGAGTCCTTTAGCAGAAAGGTTAAAAAGTGAAAGGATCAAAATAAGAGTTTTGGAGAATACTCATATTTTAGGATAGAATATAATGAAGCACTTTGAGACACAGAGAGAAGAGCCATTATAGGGGAGAGAATTAATATGTACAAGAAGGAAAAAAAATGTATGAATTAAATTCTGGAGGAGGCAACTGCGGATGAAATAAAGAATCCATGGAGAACAGTACTCTTTGCCTGATTTCTTATCTGTTTTTATCCTGTGATACAGAATGCACTTTTGTAGGTAGTATAAATAATTTGGGGAATTAAGGTAGGGCATAAATATTGAAAGAGGAAATCTTGGAAAGAAAGAGGAATACTTATCCATAGAAAGAAGAGAGTAAGAAAATGCCAAATGAGGCTGCATAGACATTTTGAGATAAAAAGAGAAAAGTGAAGGAAGACAACTTCCCATTCAAGTAGAATATGAGGTCACCTGCAGGGACTGGCATAGGTTTAATATATATGACTAGTAAGAGTGTAGGAAAGCGTGAGAACTGTTTAGTTTAGATCAAGATTTCTCAACCTTGTCACTATTGATGTTCTGGAACAGATAATTCTTTTTTTGTGAGCATTGGGTGCAGGAGGCTGTTCTATTCACCGTAGGATGTTCGGCAGCATTCCTGGCCTCTATTAGTTAGATGCCAGTAGTACTCTTTCCCCAAGTTTTGACAACCAAAAATGTCTCCAGACTTGCCCAAATGTCCCCTTGAGGGACCAAATCACCTCTAATTGAGAACCAGTGGTCTAGATGCTGTTGGAATATAATAAGTGGCCATTTAGAAATAAAGATATGGACAGCATCTTGTTTGAGACTCTATTTCTAATACCTAGAACATTGCTGGCACATCCTGACACTCTATAGATAATGAATGAATGGAAATAATAATTGATAATTGGCATCGAAAGCCTAGCTGTTGGTTGTAGTGGAACCAATAAGCCTGATTTTGTTGTTTTGTTATCTTCTCCGAAAATGATGGGGAGTCTTGACAAAGAACAGGTGAAAGAAACCAGGAAGCTAGAAACCAAAGAAAGAGGCTATTTAAAGAAGGTGGTCTGTCTTTTCCTGTTACTGTGGCGCGAGGTACAATGAGCAGCAAAGTCTCTTGCCACACCCTGTGGGAGGTGGTGCGGGAACTCCTGCATGGAAATCAGTGCAAGAGCTGGAAGTTTCTGAAAACAGGGGAGCCACAGATCAGCTTAAAGAACTATGACCCTCAGAAGGACAAACACTGCTCAGGCTCCATCAGGCTTCAATCTATTCCCTGCCCCAAGTTCTCCGTGTGTGTCCTGGGGGACCAGCAGCAGTGAGGAGGCCGAGGCTGTGGACATCCCCCACATGGTCACTGAGGTGCAGAAGAAACTGAACAAGTATAAGAAGCTGGTCAAGAAGCTGGCCAAGAAGTATGGTGCCTTTTTGGACTCAGAGTCTCTGATCAAGCAGATCCCACGAATCTTGGGCCCAGGCCTCAATAAAGTGTCAGCAAGTTCCCTTCCCTGCTGACACACAATGAAAACATAGTGGCCAAAGTTGATGAGGTGAAATCCACAATCAAGTTCCAGATGAAGAAGGTGTTACGTTTGGCTGTTGCCGTTGGCCATGTGAAGATGACATATGATGAGCTCGTGTACAACATCCACCTGGTTGTCAATTTCCTGGTGTCATTGCTCGAGAAGAATTGGCAGAATGTCTGGGCTTTATACATCAAGAGCACCATGGGCAAGCCCCAGCGCCTGTATTAAGGCACATCCTAATAAATTCTAGTGCTACCAAAAAATAAAATAAAATAAAGGTGGTCTGTAGTATTAGATGTTATTGCTTTTAGCTATTTTTTCTCTTTTTCTCCTGCAAGAAACAACACAAATTGTCTAATGTCTTATTAAGTTTTTACATACTGAGCACACAGTAGGTGTTCAAAAATTATTTGCTGAATTAATTTATTTTCTGAGATACAAGTTGGGTCAAAATTAAAAATACAAAGTGGTGAGAATTGATGTTTTGTTTTTTTTTTTTTCCCCTTTTTGTCTTTTTTCGTGACCGGTAACGGGATCGCAACCCTCGGTGTTGCGCCCGTACCGCGACCGGCAACGGGATTGTGACCCTCGGTGTCGTGCCCGCACCACACTCAACCAGTGAGCGGACCGGTCTCTATATGGGATCCGAACCTTCGGCGGGAGCGCCACCGCGCTCCCAAGTGCCGCACTCTACCGAGTGTGCCACCGGGCCAGCCCAGAATTGATGTTTTACGAAACCTTTTTATTTATGGGAAAGGCCTACCCTCAGCTTTTCATGAAGTTATTTTTCCTGCATTGCGCTCCCAAGTGCCGCACTCTACTGAGTGTGCCACCGGGCCAGCCCAGAATTGATGTTTTACAAAACCTTTTTATTTATGGGAAAGGCCTACCCTCAGCTTTTCATGAAGTTATTTTTCCTGCATATGGAATTATTAATAATGTAATATCCTTCTTCCCCAATTTAATCCAGAGCCCCATCTCCTCCATTTTTTACTATAATGCATATAACAATCAAGGATACCTCAAACAACATTAAGACTTCTTTTGGAGAGAAAAAGATAAATCAAAAAGATAAATAATAGTTTTCCTACATTTTATAAGAATGATGTTGGCTACCCTGTATATTTGAGACATTTGTTATAACTTATTCTAGTTCAAATTTGCAAGTTTAGACCTTTGAATATTATTTATTTTGTAAGTTGGTTCATCTTCCATTAGGTACATAGTGGTGCTATGTTATGACTTTTGTGGTCCAGGCAGATAAATTTTCCATAGGTGTGGTTAATCTGGTGAAATATCTAAATGAATTAAATCAATTATTCTTTTGCCTCTCTACAACTTATTTGTTAAACAATAAAGCATTATTTGCTTTTTTATATTCCCATACTCTTATAATGTTAATTTCCTCAGTTTCCTCAGTTCCTCAGTTCATTTATGCAAATATCTTATTTTCCCTACCACATTGACAGAGTAGAATCCATTTGCTCTCCCTAACTAGCATAGTTGTTTGCACATAATATGTGCTTAAAAATAATCGATAGATAAAACAATGAACAAACAACTACACATCACAGGGTAGAAGTCAGAAGACTTGAGTTCTAGATCTGCGATGTAATTTTAGGCAAATTCCTTAACCTCACTGGCCCATAAAATATGAGTTTTTAGGGTAAATGTTACCCAGGGAAATACTAAGGTATAGAATTAGCCCTTCCATTTTTCCCAAGGAAATTGTAACCCAATTATCACAGTTTATTCCAGTTAATGGCTTCTTCTGGGTTACAGAGTCGAGTCAAAGCATGAATAAAGTTTTTATCCTGACCAGAACCTTATGTGAATTTTTCAGTGTGTAAAAGATCCATTAAGCATGTAAGGTGCGAAATATCTCATGATCAGAAAAATGCTGAGAGGTTGAACATGTGGGATAGAGAAAAGTGATAGCATTTACTATCACATTTACAGGGACAAACGTTGCAAAAATAAGCTACAATAACATTTGTCTTCTTGTATTTGAAAAAAAGTAAACTACATGAATATGAAATGTTGTTTCTCTCCTATACTTGCAAAAATTTCTTTACATGCTGATACTACCATGGCTCTTTCCCAGTGGTAATTATCTAGTTTAATTAGACTAAATATGTTGTGGTAAAATGTTTGCTCTCAATCTATTGATGCAAAACAGTCCCTTAATGATGATCAAAAGATAATATGCGAGGTTGCACCTATAAATTAGCAACCACAAGATAAGAAGTTATTTATGCAATACATTTGTACAATATTCTTTTCATTCCTTATATCCAGATTTTCTGCATGATCTGGTTTGAGCTAATCTGCAATTCTGTCTCAGGCTGATTATCTGCTCTATTCACGCAATGTTAACTTTGGCACATGCATGAGTGTGTGTGCAATATATATTTCATACACATTAGTGTGCTCCTGCAAAAACACTGAAAACCTACACTTAATAGAAAATGTAAAAAAAAAAAAAGTTCCTGTTTCAAAATAACTTAGTATCAAATTTTAAGAACTGAATGACATTAAATATTCATCTCAGTGCTTACTCAGGATAAAGCATTGTGCTAGTTACTAAAGTACATAAAGATTATTAAGACATGATCCATGGCCCATGATTTGAAGAAGATTGTAATCTGGTGGGGGAGGCAGACGTGAACAGAACAATTATAACGCAAAGCATGAAATCTGCCCAAGGTGGGATACTGACAAAAATTATGGGAATCACAAAAGGTAACAATTAATTCTATGTAAGACTATCAGTGTGAGGAGGAAACATTTGAAATGACACAGAAGAAAGAGGGTTTCAACATGTGATCAGAGTACAAAATAAAATAGTAGGAACAAAGACTTGGGAGTGTGAGAATCCAAGAGATGTTCAGAGAATGGCCAGTGGTTCAGGGTTCCAGAGTAAATGGGTTGAGTAAGTAGTTGTTCCATGCTAAGGATTTCAGATTTTATGCTGTAGGTGACAGAGAGCTGACTAAATTTGAGCAAGGTAGTGACAGTCTTAGTCAGTTATTTTAGAAATAGCATCCTGGCTGCAATGTTTAGAATTATCTCAAGAGATGAAAAATAAAAGCAACAGACAAGGATTTGTGAGCTTATTAAAGGCAAACGTTCGTTTTCTGTATTTTTTGCATCCTCAGTGCCTAATATTGTGCTTGGCACAAAGCATGTTCTCAATAAGATTATTGCTATGGCCTCAACATGCACAGCATGTGAATACAATGAAGCCTAATATCATTACAAGAGATTTCTTGTAATGGTTTCTTGAATTGGTCTAAACAGTAGAGAGGTCTTTCCTCCACTTCCATTATGGCTCCTCAGCTTAGTTTATATTCAAGTGTCTATCTTGGGCCGGCCCGGTGGCGCACTGGATAGTGCGCCACTTGGGAAGCACGGCGGCGCTCCCGCCCGAGGGTTCGGATCCCACATACAGACCGGTTCCCGCTCACTGACTGAGCGAG
>NW_007727652.1:204550-252567 GCF_000696425.1 Galeopterus variegatus
CTTCTTGCATCAATTTTCATAATTTATATTTTTTTAGATAATATATTTTGCCAAGTTTTCACTTTATTTACAGGTTAAACTTTGAGTATTCACATAATTTTAAAATTTCCCCTTAGATATTTACATTATTCTGTTAATTCTATTTGTTTTTTTTGGGGGGGGCAGTGTTTGCCTTTCCTTTTTCATCAGTTTTGCAAGAGGACTGTTAGTATTTTCAATGGACCAGCTGTTGATGTTACTGATCCTACTTAACCGTTCAATAGCATCAGACATTCATTTCCTACAAGTATTTCATTATGTGACTCTAAATGACACAAAATTCTTAAAATATAATCTATGGGAAATGACTGTAATTGACAGGAAAGGGGAGCCCTCTGGAAGATAAAATTTCAAAGTTTAGTGTTTATTGAGATTGTACTCCATAATCAAAATTAATACAATGACAACTAATAAGAATAGAAAAAAAGATCTCATTTTTAGTAACAGCATATAAAACACTTAGTAATAAATTTCATATGAAACATGAAATACGTATAGCCTACATACACGTATAATAATAGGTAGTACTTATATGGTACTTACTATGTGCCAGAGACTGTTTTAAGCACTTTACATTTATTAACTCATTTAATCTTCACATAACTCTACGAGGCACTGTTATTATCATCTCTCATATTACAGCAGAGGAAAATGAAGCACACAAAGAAGAAGGAATTAGGCCACACAGTAAACAGCAGAGATGGGTTTGCAACCCAGGCTGCCTGCTTCTAGCATATGTGCTCTAAAGCACTATGCTCTGCTAAAGTGTGCATACATACACATAAGCACACACACATGGAAAATTGTAAAACTACTGGGAGAAATGAGAGAAGACGAGTAAGTGGAAAACATATCAGGTTATCTGATTTTGAAAATTCTCTATATTATGTCAATTCAATTCTCCAAATTAATCTATAATTTTATTCCATCTTAATCAGAATCCCAGTTGTTTTTTTTTTAAAGTGGGATCTTGACAAAGTATTTCTTATGTTTATTTTTTGAGAATAAGTCAAGCCAGGAAATTTTTTTAAAGAAGAGTAAAGTATGAGACTGCTACACCAGAAATTAAAACTTTAATAATCAAAACAGTGGTATTATTAGCTCAGGAGTAAAACCATCGACAGAACAAATTAAAAATCTAGAAGTGAGTATATACATATATGTATATACACACATATATGTATATGAATTTAGCATATGTGAGTATATGATAAAGACGTAATTTAAAATAAGAAGGAAAAATCAATTGTGTTGTGATAGCTCACTAAACTCTGTAAGAAAAATATTAAATTATAAACATATTTATAACTATAAACACATTTCATGCATTATACACACACATACACACACATAATCCTAGAGGTTCTAAATGTAAAAGATGACATGATAAAAACAGAGGAAAATATAAATATTTATACAATCTTTGGGACGGAGTTGGCTTTTCTAAATGTGGACCTAACAGCAGAAACAATAAGGAAGAGAATGATAAATCTGGCTACATAAAAATGAAAAACAAAAAATGAGAAATTATTTCCTCAATTTCCTTACTACCTACTTATTTTAAATAACATACAAAAACTTGTTTGCTAAAGGTGTGTGGCTCTGGTGTTCTTAAGTGGATGATACAGACCTCAACATAATGCTGCTTAAGATATTTTATCAGCATGGGAGGGTTTGTTTTCCTTCTGCCAAAATGAACAATAAATACTGTGTGTGAGAATGAGTCATATCCTAGCGTACCCTTATTTTTAGTGACCAATAAATCTCTCGTGATTTTCACCCTGAAAGAATATGTTCTTAACAGACACTTACTCATTCATTAAACACTTACTCAATAATTACTAAGATCAAGGTATGTATGTATGGGGGAAACAAAACTCTGAAGCCATAGGTACTGTAGTAAAAAGAACCTTCAACTGGAGGTGGACCTCTCAGGTTGGAGCTTGGGTCATCCTGGAACACTTGTGCCCACAGGCAGGTCACTTAACCTCTCTCAGCCTCAGTTTCCTACTGTTAGTAAAGTATAATAATACTTTGGAGAGTTGTTATGAAGATTAGAACCAAATAAGCAAACAAACATTGAGCTCCTCCTCTTTGCCAGGTTCTTAATGTATATAAAATAATGTTTGAAAAGTGCTACACAAAAATGTTGATATCACATAACAAATTCCCTGCTCTAATGGTGGTAAGAACAGAGAAAGGGCAAAAAGCATACATACAATTAATGATAACAAAATTTGAAATGAGAAAAGCCCTACAATAAAAAGTAAAAAGAAAGGATGAGAGAAGATCAGGGAATTCAGCTGGGAAGCTTGAACTGGGCTTTGAAATATGGGTGGGTATTTGGACCTACAGAGATGTAGAGACGTGTGAGAAGGATAATGTAGACAGAGGGTATGATATGAATGGGAACAAGTAGACGAAAAGAAAGCAAAGAGAGTACGGAGAGAACCATAGTAATTTAACAAGAGGGTGTGGTCGATGAAGATAAGCAGTATGAGGGTACTTCAAAAGTTTGTTGAAAAATAGAATTAAAAGATAATACAAATCTTTCCATGAACTTTTTTTTTTTCTTCACTGTTTCATTGAGAGAAATCCATGAAGTCTCTGAAGTACACTTGTAGGTGGAAAAAGTTTTGAGCCACATCACAAGGAGTTCGGAAGGTCAAACTAAGGAGTTTGATCTTGATTCCTCAGGTAATGAACAGTTGTGTAAAACATAGACTTTGGCATAATTCTTACTTGGGTTTGAATTCTGGCTCCTCACTTCCTAGCTATACAGTTTTGAGTAAGTCACTTAACCTCTCTAAGCCTCAGTTTCCTCTTCTATGTAATGACTATATTAATACTAACTTAAGTGCCAAGCTTAGTACTTTGTAAATAAAAGATGCTTGACATTACATATCATTATGTATAGGTATTGGTTAACTACTGAAGGGCTTTGATGAGAGGAGTGGACATAATCTAAATTCTACAGCACGATTCAGACTAGATTAGAGACTGGGAGAACAGCTAGGAGAAAATTACAGTAGCCTAGGCCAGAGGTACTGGAGTCCTTTAGCAGAAAGGTTAAAAAGTGAAAGGATCAAAATAAGAGTTTTGGAGAATACTCATATTTTAGGATAGAATATAATGAAGCACTTTGAGACACAGAGAGAAGAGCCATTATAGGGGAGAGAATTAATATGTACAAGAAGGAAAAAAAATGTATGAATTAAATTCTGGAGGAGGCAACTGCGGATGAAATAAAGAATCCATGGAGAACAGTACTCTTTGCCTGATTTCTTATCTGTTTTTATCCTGTGATACAGAATGCACTTTTGTAGGTAGTATAAATAATTTGGGGAATTAAGGTAGGGCATAAATATTGAAAGAGGAAATCTTGGAAAGAAAGAGGAATACTTATCCATAGAAAGAAGAGAGTAAGAAAATGCCAAATGAGGCTGCATAGACATTTTGAGATAAAAAGAGAAAAGTGAAGGAAGACAACTTCCCATTCAAGTAGAATATGAGGTCACCTGCAGGGACTGGCATAGGTTTAATATATATGACTAGTAAGAGTGTAGGAAAGCGTGAGAACTGTTTAGTTTAGATCAAGATTTCTCAACCTTGTCACTATTGATGTTCTGGAACAGATAATTCTTTTTTTGTGAGCATTGGGTGCAGGAGGCTGTTCTATTCACCGTAGGATGTTCGGCAGCATTCCTGGCCTCTATTAGTTAGATGCCAGTAGTACTCTTTCCCCAAGTTTTGACAACCAAAAATGTCTCCAGACTTGCCCAAATGTCCCCTTGAGGGACCAAATCACCTCTAATTGAGAACCAGTGGTCTAGATGCTGTTGGAATATAATAAGTGGCCATTTAGAAATAAAGATATGGACAGCATCTTGTTTGAGACTCTATTTCTAATACCTAGAACATTGCTGGCACATCCTGACACTCTATAGATAATGAATGAATGGAAATAATAATTGATAATTGGCATCGAAAGCCTAGCTGTTGGTTGTAGTGGAACCAATAAGCCTGATTTTGTTGTTTTGTTATCTTCTCCGAAAATGATGGGGAGTCTTGACAAAGAACAGGTGAAAGAAACCAGGAAGCTAGAAACCAAAGAAAGAGGCTATTTAAAGAAGGTGGTCTGTCTTTTCCTGTTACTGTGGCGCGAGGTACAATGAGCAGCAAAGTCTCTTGCCACACCCTGTGGGAGGTGGTGCGGGAACTCCTGCATGGAAATCAGTGCAAGAGCTGGAAGTTTCTGAAAACAGGGGAGCCACAGATCAGCTTAAAGAACTATGACCCTCAGAAGGACAAACACTGCTCAGGCTCCATCAGGCTTCAATCTATTCCCTGCCCCAAGTTCTCCGTGTGTGTCCTGGGGGACCAGCAGCAGTGAGGAGGCCGAGGCTGTGGACATCCCCCACATGGTCACTGAGGTGCAGAAGAAACTGAACAAGTATAAGAAGCTGGTCAAGAAGCTGGCCAAGAAGTATGGTGCCTTTTTGGACTCAGAGTCTCTGATCAAGCAGATCCCACGAATCTTGGGCCCAGGCCTCAATAAAGTGTCAGCAAGTTCCCTTCCCTGCTGACACACAATGAAAACATAGTGGCCAAAGTTGATGAGGTGAAATCCACAATCAAGTTCCAGATGAAGAAGGTGTTACGTTTGGCTGTTGCCGTTGGCCATGTGAAGATGACATATGATGAGCTCGTGTACAACATCCACCTGGTTGTCAATTTCCTGGTGTCATTGCTCGAGAAGAATTGGCAGAATGTCTGGGCTTTATACATCAAGAGCACCATGGGCAAGCCCCAGCGCCTGTATTAAGGCACATCCTAATAAATTCTAGTGCTACCAAAAAATAAAATAAAATAAAGGTGGTCTGTAGTATTAGATGTTATTGCTTTTAGCTATTTTTTCTCTTTTTCTCCTGCAAGAAACAACACAAATTGTCTAATGTCTTATTAAGTTTTTACATACTGAGCACACAGTAGGTGTTCAAAAATTATTTGCTGAATTAATTTATTTTCTGAGATACAAGTTGGGTCAAAATTAAAAATACAAAGTGGTGAGAATTGATGTTTTGTTTTTTTTTTTTTCCCCTTTTTGTCTTTTTTCGTGACCGGTAACGGGATCGCAACCCTCGGTGTTGCGCCCGTACCGCGACCGGCAACGGGATTGTGACCCTCGGTGTCGTGCCCGCACCACACTCAACCAGTGAGCGGACCGGTCTCTATATGGGATCCGAACCTTCGGCGGGAGCGCCACTGCGCTCCCAAGTGCCGCACTCTACTGAGTGTGCCACCGGGCCAGCCCAGAATTGATGTTTTACAAAACCTTTTTATTTATGGGAAAGGCCTACCCTCAGCTTTTCATGAAGTTATTTTTCCTGCATATGGAATTATTAATAATGTAATATCCTTCTTCCCCAATTTAATCCAGAGCCCCATCTCCTCCATTTTTTACTATAATGCATATAACAATCAAGGATACCTCAAACAACATTAAGACTTCTTTTGGAGAGAAAAAGATAAATCAAAAAGATAAATAATAGTTTTCCTACATTTTATAAGAATGATGTTGGCTACCCTGTATATTTGAGACATTTGTTATAACTTATTCTAGTTCAAATTTGCAAGTTTAGACCTTTGAATATTATTTATTTTGTAAGTTGGTTCATCTTCCATTAGGTACATAGTGGTGCTATGTTATGACTTTTGTGGTCCAGGCAGATAAATTTTCCATAGGTGTGGTTAATCTGGTGAAATATCTAAATGAATTAAATCAATTATTCTTTTGCCTCTCTACAACTTATTTGTTAAACAATAAAGCATTATTTGCTTTTTTATATTCCCATACTCTTATAATGTTAATTTCCTCAGTTTCCTCAGTTCCTCAGTTCATTTATGCAAATATCTTATTTTCCCTACCACATTGACAGAGTAGAATCCATTTGCTCTCCCTAACTAGCATAGTTGTTTGCACATAATATGTGCTTAAAAATAATCGATAGATAAAACAATGAACAAACAACTACACATCACAGGGTAGAAGTCAGAAGACTTGAGTTCTAGATCTGCGATGTAATTTTAGGCAAATTCCTTAACCTCACTGGCCCATAAAATATGAGTTTTTAGGGTAAATGTTACCCAGGGAAATACTAAGGTATAGAATTAGCCCTTCCATTTTTCCCAAGGAAATTGTAACCCAATTATCACAGTTTATTCCAGTTAATGGCTTCTTCTGGGTTACAGAGTCGAGTCAAAGCATGAATAAAGTTTTTATCCTGACCAGAACCTTATGTGAATTTTTCAGTGTGTAAAAGATCCATTAAGCATGTAAGGTGCGAAATATCTCATGATCAGAAAAATGCTGAGAGGTTGAACATGTGGGATAGAGAAAAGTGATAGCATTTACTATCACATTTACAGGGACAAACGTTGCAAAAATAAGCTACAATAACATTTGTCTTCTTGTATTTGAAAAAAAGTAAACTACATGAATATGAAATGTTGTTTCTCTCCTATACTTGCAAAAATTTCTTTACATGCTGATACTACCATGGCTCTTTCCCAGTGGTAATTATCTAGTTTAATTAGACTAAATATGTTGTGGTAAAATGTTTGCTCTCAATCTATTGATGCAAAACAGTCCCTTAATGATGATCAAAAGATAATATGCGAGGTTGCACCTATAAATTAGCAACCACAAGATAAGAAGTTATTTATGCAATACATTTGTACAATATTCTTTTCATTCCTTATATCCAGATTTTCTGCATGATCTGGTTTGAGCTAATCTGCAATTCTGTCTCAGGCTGATTATCTGCTCTATTCACGCAATGTTAACTTTGGCACATGCATGAGTGTGTGTGCAATATATATTTCATACACATTAGTGTGCTCCTGCAAAAACACTGAAAACCTACACTTAATAGAAAATGTAAAAAAAAAAAAAGTTCCTGTTTCAAAATAACTTAGTATCAAATTTTAAGAACTGAATGACATTAAATATTCATCTCAGTGCTTACTCAGGATAAAGCATTGTGCTAGTTACTAAAGTACATAAAGATTATTAAGACATGATCCATGGCCCATGATTTGAAGAAGATTGTAATCTGGTGGGGGAGGCAGACGTGAACAGAACAATTATAACGCAAAGCATGAAATCTGCCCAAGGTGGGATACTGACAAAAATTATGGGAATCACAAAAGGTAACAATTAATTCTATGTAAGACTATCAGTGTGAGGAGGAAACATTTGAAATGACACAGAAGAAAGAGGGTTTCAACATGTGATCAGAGTACAAAATAAAATAGTAGGAACAAAGACTTGGGAGTGTGAGAATCCAAGAGATGTTCAGAGAATGGCCAGTGGTTCAGGGTTCCAGAGTAAATGGGTTGAGTAAGTAGTTGTTCCATGCTAAGGATTTCAGATTTTATGCTGTAGGTGACAGAGAGCTGACTAAATTTGAGCAAGGTAGTGACAGTCTTAGTCAGTTATTTTAGAAATAGCATCCTGGCTGCAATGTTTAGAATTATCTCAAGAGATGAAAAATAAAAGCAACAGACAAGGATTTGTGAGCTTATTAAAGGCAAACGTTCGTTTTCTGTATTTTTTGCATCCTCAGTGCCTAATATTGTGCTTGGCACAAAGCATGTTCTCAATAAGATTATTGCTATGGCCTCAACATGCACAGCATGTGAATACAATGAAGCCTAATATCATTACAAGAGATTTCTTGTAATGGTTTCTTGAATTGGTCTAAACAGTAGAGAGGTCTTTCCTCCACTTCCATTATGGCTCCTCAGCTTAGTTTATATTCAAGTGTCTATCTTGGGCCGGCCCGGTGGCGCACTGGATAGTGCGCCACTTGGGAAGCACGGCGGCGCTCCCGCCCGAGGGTTCGGATCCCACAAACAGACCGGTTCCCGCTCACTGGCTGAGCGAGGTGCGGGAGCAACACCGAGGGTTGCGATCCCGTAGCTGGTCCCGGTCCGGTATGGGGGCAACACTGAGGGTTGCGATCCGTTGCCGGACACGGAAAAAAGACAAAAGACAAGTGTCTATCTAAACTTGTTTTATTTCCATCTAGTTTCAAAAAAACAATGGTACGAATAATGAATTAAAATGTATAGGGAAAAGTAATTGTTCTAAGATTCTCTTCACATGCAAAATTTTAGAAACGATGGAGAAACAATCTACTGAGAAAAAAAAGAACCACAGAAATTTGGATATGATAAATTCCCTGTAGATATATAAAGAAAACTACCTTTAGAAGTTTACAAAAATAAACAGGCAGAAATATTTGCAAAAATTTGGCAGATCAAGAGCAAATATTCCTTTTAGCAAGTGTATGGCCTGGTTAAGAGCTTGGGCTCTGAAGCCAGACTACCTGGGTTTGCAATTCTATCTAATACTTCCCAGCTAATCTAGCTAATTTAAGATCTGAAGGCCCCAGTTTTCATATCTAGAAATGTAAACTAGAGTTTGTAATGTTTGTAAACTTACATAGTTTATAAGTTGCTGCAAAGTGTTTAGAATAGTGCTTGATGCATAAAGTGCTAAATAAAATTTAGCTATTTTTTATTATTATCCCTAATGTAGCAGATATTGCTATATATTTCCCAATATCTGTTCTCTCCTTCTTATATTAATAACAGAGTCTCCAAGTTGTAACTATGCATGTGATAGTCCAGAATAAACACTGCATCTTCTAGCCTTTATTGCAGCTAAATGTGACCACAGGACTAGGGCCTGGCCAATGAGATATAAGTAAAAGAGCCATGTGGCAGTGTATGGGAACCTCTATTTAAACAAAACTCGACACTTACCAGATTCTTAAAATTAAAAAATATGAAATAACTAAGAGTTAGTGAGGATATAGTGAAAAAGGAACTCTCATACATTGATGGTGAGAGTGTAAAAAACAGCTTGGCATTATTGAATAAATGTGAAGATATTCATACTCAATAATCCAGAAATTTTTTCCTAAATTTATATTCTAGAGAAACATATATGTGTACTAGGACACATGCAAAAGAATTTTGATAGCAGCATTATTTGCAACAGCCAAAAATTGTAATAATTCACAAAAGTTGTAATAATACAAAGCTCCATCAACAGCAGAATGGATAAATTCAGTTATATATACTATTCAGCAATGTAATTGAATTAACATATATACATACAATATTCATTGAGTAGAAGAAGCAAGAACCAAAATAACATGAACACCAAGATTCAAAAATAGGCAACTATGCCATTTAGAAATGAATACTTGGGTTAAACACTTTAAAGAAAAGCAAGACAATGATTACTATAAAGTCAGGTTTATAGTAATCTCTAGGTCAAGAGGGAGACTTCCTCTGGAGAAAATTGTGATTAGAAAAGGAAACAGAAGGCTTCTGAAATTCTTACAATGCTCTGTTTCTTCACTTGAGTGGAGGTTCCACGGGTGTTTCTTTTTGTGTTTGTTTCTTTTTTTATTTAAATTTTAAAATTTATTATTGGCATATTCATTCTTACAAATCGTGAAATGTCTTTATGCCCTTTACCCAACCTATCACTTCCCAACTCCCCCTCCCCCCAAGGATGTTTCTTTAGAATAATTTTTTGTATTTTTTTATTGAATCAAAATTGATTATACATATTTTGGGGATTCAACATTGACATATGTTGATCAAATCAATATCACTAGCATATATATTGTTACAAATCGTAATTATTCTTTATGCCCCTTGTCCAATCTCTCCCCATCCCCCCGCCCCTCTCTAATTACCCTAGATTTCTTCTCTCCTTCTGAAAGAATAATGGTTACTCTGTTGATTTTTTGCCTAGATGATCTGTCCAATGCTGAGAGGTGTGATCAGGTCTCCCAATATTATCATAGAGCAGATGCTTCTTCTGTCACTCTGAAATGGGCTTTGTGGAGAGAGACATCCTCTTCTTTATCTCTGCTGGTGACTCTCCTTGTGTCAATGCACTCCAGTGGTTGGCGAACCATCTGCATGGTGGTTATGGCGTCTATCTGCTTTTGAGGCAGCCATGGTTATGGTGGCAGCTGTGGTGAGCCACCCATATAGAGGTGAGGTTTTTGGCATGCTCCTTGGCCCTGGCAGTGTGCCTGGTTGTGGGGTGTGTCTGGTCCCGGGCTCCATGCTTCAGATCCCCAGGCAGGCCCCGAGGTGCTGGTGTAGCATGCCCGGTTGTGGGAGGGGGGTCTGGTCCCCGGCTGCATGCCTCAGGTCCCTGGGAGGGCCCCAAGGCGCTGGCACGGTGTGCCTGGATGTGGGAGTGGGGTCCAGTCCCTGGCTCTGAGCCTCTAGTTCCCAGGCAGACCCCAAGGCACTAGTGGTGTGCCTGGGCCAGAACAAATTTTTGTCCTTTGCTTACTTCTAAGATGGGGGAACTTCCTGTGGGAACCAGTACTTGAGCTCTGTGGTTGAACTAAATTGCTGCTTTGCTGCTGTTTCCCTAGGGAAAGCTTTTTGTGCATCTCAGGGTTTAATGGCTGACCTTATAGGTACTTCTGGCTCTCCAGAGACCCGGTGGATCTGGGCTGTGTAGAAACTCTGATCTGGACCTGAGTTTTTTCATCAAACTGCACCCCATGCAAATCTGCATTCCCAACCAGTCTCCTCTGAGTGGTCCTGTGCTGACTGGGGGACGGGTTGACTGTCCTTGCTGTGTCCCAGTGTCCTCCTGGAGGGCCTGTCTCCCCCACTGCCCGTGCTCCAAACACTTCCCATGGGATGGGCCCTGTGCCGGTCTCTTGCGATGACTCACCAGCCTCTGAATGGCTCCCTTTTTTCAGTTGTTCTGGCTCCTCGCTCCTGTGTGGGTCCATGGGAACCCTATTAGTGGCCTTGCTGTCCGGGGGGACACCAAGGCCCTCTTCTCCCCTGCTGCCTCCAAGTAACTCCATCAGAAGGACACAGCTGCAGCTTCTGCTGGCTCCTGCTCCTGCCAGCTCCTGCTCCATATGCTCAGCAGCTCCCGCCTTAAAGCAGCCATGGCCCGAAACCCTCAGAACAGCTTTTTCTTTCTCTCATCATGGTTTCTTGTGCCTTCATGAACTCTGTAGGTTTCTCCTCCTCTTCCCCTGAGCTCCAGCGGCCCCAGCTTGGCTAATGTTACATTTTTATAGTTGTAAATTGGTTGATTTGTGGAAGAGAGTGATGCTGGGGACCGTCTATTCTGCCATTGTGACTGGAACTCCTCTTTAGAATAATTTTTAAAACTATACATGTGGTATGCACTTTTCTATATGAACATTATATTTCACAATTGAAGTTGCGGATATATAAAGAGACATTGTGCCTTTACCCTCTCCTCTTTTTCATTCCTTCCTCCATCCTACCACCTGAAACATAGATATTGCCAGCTGAGACCAATGAGCAAAATATCCACGAGAACACGGCCACAATGTAGAAATATCAGAGTAAGGAGCTAGAAGGAAGGTGAGTCCCTAAGGACTTTGCGGGGCAGAGCTGCCATATCAGTCCTGAACCTTGTCCCTCTGGACTTCATTTACATAAAAGAGAGATAAGCTTTACATTATTTTGGAATTTTCTGTTATTTATATAGCCAAGCCTGATTTTTTTTAAAGGTTGATCCAGCTTTACCAAGAGTACTTTCAAAAGACTACGACCTACAGCACGTGTATTTTTTAAACTATTTTTATTCTTATTTTTAAACTTTTTATTTATTTTCATTGGTTATGAATATTCATGGGGTACAAAGCAAATTGTCACCACTCATCCCTAACATATGATGGCCAGATCCATGCTGGCAGCATGCCCATTACCACAAATTGTGATTATATCCTGTGTCCTCCACCCAATTATCCCTGACCTCCCTCCCCAACCTCCTTTCCCCACTCCACTTTGTCTCCCTAGGTATGCTCTCTCCCTCTGCAAGTCCAATGCACCACCATGATCTTTCTTTCCTTCCTTCTTTCTCTTTTAGCTCCCACTTATGAGTGAGTACCTATGGTATTTATCCCTCTGTGCTTTGCTTATTTCACTCAACATAAGTTTCTCCAAGCTCATCCATGTTGCTGCAAATGGGAGAATTTCACTCTTTTTTATGGCAGAGTAGTATTCCATGGTGTATCTACATCACATTTTCCTTATCCAATTATCCACTGATAGACATTTAGGTTGGTTCCATATCTTGGCTGTTGTGAACAGAGCTGCAATGAACATGGGAGTGCAAATATCCCTTCAACATGATGATTTCCAATCCTTTGGTTATATACCCAGAAGTGGTATTGCTGGATCATAAGGAAGACCAAACCTGATTTTAACTAATACACCTATATACAAGGTTTTTAAAAAGAAGACCTACCCAATAGGAAAATCACCTGATCTCACACACACACACAAATGTACAAGCACACATACACATGCACATGTATAATTAGGTAATTCACCAGACAAATCCAAAGGATTTGTAAACATCTAACACATGTTTAATCTCAGCAGTAGTCAGAGAAATGCAAATTAAAACAAAGTAGTATTTTTCATGCATCAGATAAAACAAGATAGTATTTCTCATGGCAAAAATTTATGAAGAGCAATATATTCAGTACTTTTGAGTATTCAGGAAAATAATCCCTCTCAGATATTGTTAATGTAAATTGTTATACATTTTTGGAAGGTAAATTGGCAATATCTATTAAGTTTGAAATGCTCTTACGATTTGAGCCAACAAATTTATGCCATAGAAATTATTCAAGAGCATATGTCCAAGAATTCTTATTACAGCATTATTTGTCAAGGTAAAAAACTGGAAACAATATGTTAATCTCTCAGCAGTGGAATGTTTAGATAAATTATGTTACATACTTACCATGAAATATGATGAAACTTTTAAAAAAATGGGTTAGATCTATATATCCTGACCTGGAAGGTTGTTCATGATGCATTGTTTAGTGAGGAAAGCTACCCACTTTTTTATAATTAGCCAACCAACTTTGTGTATGCATATCTGTGTAGATTTGTATGAACATGCAAGAAGGTGTGAAAAGATACAGCCCAGATAGTTAACATTGGTTACCTAAGAGTTGGGGTGGGAATGGAGATTACTTTTTCTGCATAAATTTTTGGATGGTTTTACTGGTTACAATGAGTATAAGTATGTGTTATTTTTGTAACTTTTACAAAATTATTTAATTTAAAATTGGTTTCAATAAAAGATGTACATCCAACAACACAGAATAAATAATGTAACTCAATGCCACTTGAACATCTTTAAAATTGTTTATTGTCGGGGCCGGCCCGGTGGCGCACTGGGTAGTGCGCCGCTTGGGTAGCGCGGTGGCGCTCCCGCCCAGGGTTCGGATCCCACATACAGACCGGCTCCCGCTCACTGGCTGAGCGAGGCGCGGGAGCAACGCCGAGGTTTGCAATCCCGTTGCCGGTCCCTGGTCCGGTACGGGGGCAACACTGAGGGTTGCGATCCGTTGCCGGACACGGAAAAAGACAAAAGACAAAAAAAAAATAAAAATAAAAATAAAAAATAAAAAAAAAATAAAATTGTTTATTGTCAAACATTAAGTCCGTATCACTTTAGTGCAAACTGCACAAACCTGTACAAAACAGAATGAAGTAACTTAAGAAAATAATGTGACTTGCCCACTGACATTTCACAATTAGTATTTCAATAATCAACTCAAAAGGCACCCATGTGTTAATAAAATGAATAAATGCATGTTACTTCTTGCAATCTTCTGGAGAGGAATTTAATGCCAACCGTGTCATGGAGAAGACAGGAGTTAAGAAATACAGAGAAAAGGACAGTTCTTCTTCATCAGGTATGTATCTAGTGTTTCTTAAAATGTGTGTAGGGGCGGGGGCGGGTGGCTGTCAATCCATATGTCCCAACTCGAGCTCATTATTTCCTGCAGCTCCTCAAATGTCCTTCCGCCATCAAGGCATGACCCACGCCTAGCCAGACACCTGAGGCAGGTCTGCTCCTCCCTTTTGCTTTCCTCTTTCCCTGAGTCTGTTTGATTACTAAATCTTCTCAATTTTCCCTCTGGAACGCTTCTGACCCTGTCGCGTTTTGCCAGGCAGGACTAGCTAATAATTGGGAGCCACCGCTACCAAAGCAGCCCAGCCTCCTTTGTCGGGTCTCCCCGACTCTGCACACCTGGCTCCTTCTGGCTTCCTCCCGCCTTCTCCACCATCACACTCCGCCCTGCTCTACGTAGGTTCTGCTCACCCGCGAGGACCTGGGCGCTGACCAGGACTTTCCCTCGGCTCCCTACTAGACTAGGTACCCGTAGACGGAAGTGCCGGAAGTCCGAGGGGCCGCGCGGGCCGGGGGCGGGGCCTGGCCTGGCCAATGGAAGCGCTGAGCTCAGGGTCACAGGTCACACGTTTAGTGGGCGGGAACTCTCCTCAGCGAAGATCGGTAGGAGGCGATTTTTCCTCAGGTAAGAGCCCTGAGAGGCGGGTGAAAGGAGGGAGGGAAGGTGTTCATGAGCTGAGGGAAAGGAGATCTGGATGGCGCTCAGGTGTGGCAGCTTGGAAGTCTCTGGAAAAAATAACTGTGAGATTTGTCAGATGTGGCCCTGTGGGGACAAGACCCCAGGACCTCTAGTGGGCGGGAACTCTCCTCAGCGAAGATCGGTAGGAGGCGATTTTTCCTCAGGTAAGAGCACTGAGAGGCGGGTGAGAGGAGGGAGGGAAGGTGTTCATGAGCTGAGGGAAAGGAGATCTGGATGGCGCTCAGGTGTGGCAGCTTGGAAGTGTCTGGAAAAAATAACTGTGAGATTTGTCAGATGTGGCCCTGTGGGGACAAGACCCCAGGACCCGGGTCCACTTAACCTATTTACGGGAGAATAGTAGGTATGAAGGGCACGGAAAAACCAGTGAGATTTCAGTCCACCCAACTAGAAGTTGCATGGATTAAACAATATAAGAAAATTTTACGTCGTGGAAGTGCGGTTTTTATGCTAGGAAGTGAGGAAGGGGAGAACGCTCCTGATGCCTTAGGCGAGTGGGAGGAGACGGGAAGGCAGCCCGAGGAAGCGCCACACTCCCGTGTGCGGTCTCAGCTGACCTTGGGAAAGCTTACTTCCCGGCCTCGTGCCTGAGAGCCTCACCTAATTACCGTATCCATTTCTAATTTGGCCTGATAGATTCCAGTGAGGAAGTAGCGCAAGAGAAATAAAATCTTTTGAAACAGGTAAGGAAAAAAAAAAAAAAAAACAACAAACATTCTGGAATTGCTGCAATTCAAAAGTTCATCGTGTTAAAATCTCTCTCTCTAATCATGATTTTGCTTGTTTTCACCATGTCTTTGATTTTAGACATAAGGCCAATTTATCTTTCTTCCTATCCACTCCACTATAAGATGGATTCAAATATCTATAGGGTAGTGAAGTAAACCTGACTAACGGGCCGGCCCGTGGCTCACTCGGGAGAGTGCGGTGCTGATAACACCAAGGCCACGGGTTCGGATCCCATACACGGACGGCCGGTTAGTTCACTGGGTGAGCGTGGTGCTGACAACACCAAGTCAAGGGTTGAGATCCCCTTACCAGTCATCTTTTAAAAAATAATAAATAAATAAATAAATAATGACAAATGAAGTTCTAAGAATGAATATAACATATCGTATCTTATTTAAATGCTACATATTTAGCATGAATTTCAAGGACTGACTTCAATACAAAGGTGATTTTTTTTTAAGGTAGTTGATGAGAGTGATGAATCTGAAGTGGATAGAAATGTTAGGCTTCACAAGAAAGGAAAATTTAGGTTAAATGCTGACAGTAAATTGAATGGGTAAACTAGGTAGAGTTGGGTTTGTTTATAACTTTTTGAAATGACTTCTAGAATGAGACACAATTCGATAATTTTCTGAAAGTGCCATATCAAGAAATGGAAATTCTAGAATCAATATTTGCTTCAAAGATCAGTGATAAACTGTGTGGAAAAGGTATAGAGGTTCAATGATCAGAAATATTCTCGGGGATATAATCACCAGTAAGAAAATGCCACTGTTAGTATTGTTTAAGTAAAAATGAAAGAGGGTGGCAACAGTATGTATTCCCCACACTTGCTGATACCACAGAATCTAACAATACTAAAATAATTCAGATAACTTATTTGGGCTCGTTTTAATTGAAAAGTTTATCATAGTATACAGAAATTCTTCTGAGTCATTAATCAAATAAAATAATTATGTTCTGGATTATTTTAGAAGTTTACTCGTAGTTTTTTTATATAATGAAGTTGAGTGATTTAGGAATGTTAACTTGGTGATTACTGAAAATAGGGATAGAAAACTCATAGCCCATTAATGTAGATAGTATCTTCAGGTCTTCTGGTTCAGAACCTTCACCATAGATAAGGAAATAGGTATACCTTAAGCAAACTTAAAATAATAAAGAAACTAAGGCAAGACCATTTGAATGAAAATGTATATTTCACTGAATAAAATCTTTCTGAAAATCTACTGTATGGAAATTTTAGCTTACATGTGAATTACCCAAGACAGTTTAAATGATCAAAATACTAAGAACTATTTGATAAACTGAACTCTGTCCTAGAGTGACTTTGAAGTTGTAATTCCTTGAGTTCCCACATAAATGAGAAACATCCTGGACAAATTCAGCATTCTAATTTTTACTTATTGCTTCATTAGATGGATTTGTTGATTTACCAGTAATGATCCAATGATTTAGTAACATACCATAGATGCTTCATTCCAAATGAGCTAGCTTTTAGCAAATTCCAAATTCAGGCTTTTTATTTTCTAAGAGAGAATGGAAACAGTTTCCCAAATCCTGTTCCACTGCTTCAACACAGAGTTGTGATTTCAAGACCACTTGAGAAATATGGTTATCCTGGGGAAACCACTCTGCTAGTCTTGAGAGCTCCAGCCTCTTTTGCAACAAAGTTATCCCATTAAGTATATTTCAACCCACCAACTAACATTTCTATGGATTGAATAATATATGAATAATTTATAATTTTATATCAGTATGCTATTCTCCTATTAGATTTAAAATCATAGTAATAAATGTCATTTTATAATTAATTTTTATAATTCAGAGCCTTTTTTAAAATGAGAACCAAATTGTGATTGAGAGATTTTCTGCTCTTGCCTTTGCTATTTTACCAACATTTAATTTTAATTTTTGTATTTCCAGATGTTAAAATTTGTGCTGATTTAAAAGAAAGAAGATATGTTTCCAGCATTCAAATATTGTGCAATAGACTATTTATATGAGGTAGAGTGTTACTGACTTATTATCTATTTACTAAGAATCGTGATATAAAAAGTGTTATCTGCATTCAGTATATGATCATTTTACAGTAATCCTTAGATTAACCCTTAATCTAATTACTTTTAGATTCATATAAAATTACTCCCCACTTTTAATATACCTTAAAAATGCCACTTTTAAAAGTAAATTACTAAATTAAAATAATTAAGCAATTAAAATGAATCTGAAGCTTACAGAAGAAAAAAATTGAAATTCTTGGCAACTTTGGAGTGTTTTTAATGACAATTTGGAGTGATCTTTCTCAAAAGGAGTAGGGAAAAAGCAGTTCTAGATATCTTTGTAAGATAACAGTAACAGCATGTATGGGCCAGATACTTTGCTTTTCTGATGGGTTATATCATTTAATCATCATAACTACTCCATGAGGTAGATACTATTATTATACAGGTTTTACAGTTTCACAGGTTATGAAGCAAATGTTCAGAAAAGTTAAATAGCTTATACAAATGTCAGAGCTGAAATTCATATCCTAGTAGATGTCATAGAACAGGTCATTATTCTTATGATCTTTACAAGTTAAATTTTTTTTTTTTTTATAACATTGACCTCATCTACCAGGACAGAAAAATTACCCCAATGTAATTAAAACTGTATTACATTTTGCAGGAATTAAGAAAAGCATATAGGCAGCTTCAAATTTCATTATTCTCTTATAACTGAGGAAGCAAATGTGTAATTATAAGATGTACATGGTAGGGAATCAGAAGTCATTGTAACACAGACTTATTTCTGAATATATTGACCACATGAAAAATTAATCGATACCCATACTTTCATCTTTGCCCATAGTGTCTTTGTTTTTTCCTGTTGTACCACAGCCTGTGATATAATACAAATACAAGGGTACTTCAAAAAGTTCATGGGAAGATTCATATTATCTTTCAATTCTATTTTTCCATGAACTTTTTAAAGTACCCTCATATATTAATAATCAATGGCAAATCTTGCAGAGGATGCAGGACTTTGTAAAGTTCATGAAACAGTGTTGAAGAACCACTCAAACAGTAAGTAAAGCTATTATCAAATGATGATCTTGCAAAATTAGATCAGTTAACAGATGAGGGGAAAAGAATGGTTTCAATATCAAAGGAGTCAGAAATGCCTTGGGAAAATTCTCAGATAGTTTCTAAAAATACCTTTTTGATGATCAAAGGTGAAGTAATAACGAATATCATGCTTATTATCATATAATACAATTTGTGGGAAAATTATGACAAAAAGCAACTATAGTTATAAGCTTTATTATAAACAAAATTTTGTTAGATATAAAGCTTACTTTTCATAACTTTATTTCAGTTTTTTAGATAACATACTATCAAGCTATTTTTCTATTTACTCTGAACCTCTGGTCTTTATTTTATATAAATTACCTTAAATGATCTTTTCTCTGTATCATTTATTCTTGGATAATGAGAACCTCTTATTGCATATAACACCTTCAGCAGATATAAAACTCTTGGGAAATAAAGTAAAAAACTATCATTTGTCTGAATAATCAATTCAGTGGGAAGTTAGAGTCAATGGAGAAAAGCTTCTCAGATGAGATATTGCTTAAGACGGGCCTTGAAAGATATAGGATTTTGATAGCTAGAGAAGAATAGCAGGGCATTTTTAGAGGTATATTGTAGACCACAGTGTTCATGAGGGAATGACTGCTGAATGTTAAGGGAGGTAGTGAAGAGACTAGTCTATTTCAAGAGAACTGAATAATGGGAGATAAAGTTGGAAAGTAAAGGGAGGGCCAAATTAGAGAGAACTTTGATTTACAAGTTTACTTAACTGCTTTAACATTCCTTTAAAAAACAATTTTATTAGATATATATTTTTAAATTAGAAACATATTTGCTAGTTGTAACAGGTGAAATAATGCAAAGATGTAGAAAGAAAAGTTAAGATAGCCTCCTTATGTGAGTACTGTTTAGTGGAAGAAAAAGCTTGATTTTTATCATTGATAAATGATAAAAAATGATGTGAGACATTTTTTGTCAAATACACACACACATATTTTAGCCTAAACTAGAAAAAAAATATGTGGGAAGAATACACCAAACTATTACTGATATTATTAGATACCTTGACTTTCTCAAGTATGTGATTCTGTTTTATTTGGTATTTTGCAATGTACATTATTTAAAGAAAAATAATATGTTTCAAGTAACAGAGAAATTTAACATTTTGAATATTGATAGATAAATAAAATATGCCAGAGGTTTTGTAATCTTATTTTTCTTACACAGAATGTAGTTAGAAAGAAGTTTTGCAGAGATGCTTTATTGCTTCGAATCCCTTCATGTTTATATCAAGATGAAAATTCTCATGCAGGAGTTATTGATGATACATTTAGGAGGCCATGGACAAGAGGTATGTTTTGTTTTTATTTCTCAAAAATATGTTTTAAAAATTATTTCAGAATTTATCACAATAAATTATTTTTAAAATGCAGTGCTTTATTCACCAAATAAAAACTCATGGCATTTATTCATATAAGAATTTCAAGAAGTTTACTAATTAATATTTTTATTATGGAATTTAGATGACTAGGTAAGGAAGTGGAAAGCTTATACTATATATGAATAAAACAAATAAAAGATATGTAGATGATGAAGTCTCAAAATATTTTAACACTGTGATTATTTGTCTTTTTATAATAGGGTTATTCTTGACCATATGAGAGCTACTTTAAGTTGTAATGATAACTGAATTTAAAATTATTTTTAAATATATGTATAAAATACCACTTTTTTGCTTTTATCAAGTCATGGACTAGGGAAGATATAGCCTTCTTAGAGGAGTCATGTCAGTTAGCAACACTAATTTAGAATATATTACTTATTAGACTCTATTATAGGTACTGAGGACACAGTTACTAATAAGACATAGAAATACTCCCTGCCCTTAATGACTTTTCAGATTGGTAAGGAGGACGCAGCAATAAAACCGTTAAATATATAAACTAATGTCTGGTATTGATAAATGTATAGAGAAGACACAATAATATAATGTGATATCAAATTTCAGGAGCAGGGAGTACTATTTCCTAACGTGGTTTGGGAAGGACCTCTGAGATGAGGTGGACATTTGAGTTGAGACCTGAATGATGAGAAGGCAACAATCATGAAAAGATATAGGGGGGCCGGCCCGGTGGCGCACTCGGTAGAGTGCAGCACTCCCGCCAAGGGTTCGGATCCCATATAGAGACCGGTCCGCTCACTGGTTGAGCGCGGTGCGGGTGCGACACCGAGGGTTGCGATCCCCTTGCTGGTCGCGGTACGGGTGCGACACCGAGGGTTGTGATCCCGTTACCAGTCACGAAAAAAGACAAAAAGGAAAAAAAAAAAAAAGATATAGGGAAAAAGCCTCTCAAGCAAATGCAAAGTTCCTAACTGAAGAATGAACTTATGAGTAAGGACCAGAAAATTAGGCAATTGTGACTGGAAAATGGAAAAGGGGTGATCTGAGAAGCAGACAGTTTTTGAATGATATAAGGCTTTGTAGGCCATAAGATGGAGTTTATTTACTTATTAATTTATATTATGGCTGCAATAGACTGGATGTTTATGTCCCCCCAAAATTCGTGTGTTGAAACCTAATTCCCAATGTTTGGAAGTGGGGCCTTTGGGAGGTGATTAGGTCATGAAAATGGAGCCCTCATGAATGGGATTAGTACACTTATTTTTTTATTTTTTTCCCTTTTTGTCTTCTTTTCGTGACCGGCAACGGATCGCAACCCTCAGTGTCGCGCCCGTACCGGACCGGGACCGGCCACGGGATCGCAACCCTCGGTGTTGCTCCTGCCCCTCGCTCAGCCAGTGAGCGGCCGGTCTGTATGTGGGATCCGAACCCTCGGCGGGAGCGCCACCGCGCTTCCCAAGCGGCGCACTATAGCAGTGCGCCACCGGGCCGGCCTGGGATTAGTACACTTATAAAAGAGACCCCTTTCTGCCATGTGAGGACACAGTGAGAAGATGGTGTCTGTGAACCCAGAAGTGGGCCTTCACCAGAGATGGATTCTGCCTGCACTTTGACCTTGGACTTCCCAGCCTCCAGAGCTGTGAGGAATAAATGTTTATTGTTTGAGCCACTCAGTCTATGGTATTTTTGTTATAGCAGCCAAAACCAACTAAGACAATTACTGATGTGAGAAATAACTGCACAGCTTTAAGAAAGGGAGCAATGTAACCTGATTTGTGCTTTACAAAGGTCATCTGGTTGTCTGGAGGATGGAAAGGGTAGGAATTGAGACTCTAGAGTAGAGGCAGAGAAATCAATCAGGAAGCTATTGTAGTAGTCCAGAATCTAGACTACTAGATGAATCTAGACTCTAGATAAAAGATGATGGTGGCTAATAGTAATGGAAATGTGAGAAGTGGTTAAAACTGAAATTAGAAGTCCAGCCAATAATGAAGGGGTTAAAAAAAATAAAACAATAAAGAATTTCTTCTAGGTTTTTGACCTGAGCAACTGGGTGGATGACAGCGTCATTTTCTAAGATAGGAAAATCGGCTTGATAAAAGCCAATTTATGGCCAGAGTCAATAGCTCTACTTTGGCCAGATTATTAGGTATCTAAATGGAGACATTAAGGAGGCAATTGGTTATATTAATCTTGAGCACAGCTATGCAGGACAGTTCTCAAGATGGCCTTGAACTGTTCCAGTTCTCCCCCCTTTCTCACTTGTAGTTCTCAAAATAACTGTAGAATGTTCTGGGAATGCACCATCGTGAGAAAAGTGGAGAATTGGCTGGAACAGCCCAGGCTATGTTCCAGTCTCCCCCCTAGAAACAGTATGTCCCTCAATGCTTTAGCCTAGCGATTCCTGTGACCATGGGGTATAAAGTCTGGGGGCAGGCTACTTTCTGGGGTCCCTCAGCTGCTGTGCAAGTGGGGCACATACAGACAAGACTCTATCTGTCCCTAGCAGCTTTCCTGAGCCTTAGGGAACTCGCTCACAATGATGCTAGGCTTCTGTTGTCCCTTGTTGTCTATCTGTAAGTAGTAAATCCACTTCATGTACCTTGTGTGTGGGTGTCTTGTCTCACCATACTCAGACAAGTTAGTAAACAGTTCACAGTGTCTACTTCACACGCTGGATTTTCAGATTGGATTCATCAATATGTAGACTGTGTGTAAACTCATGAAGCTGAATGAAGTTACTGAGAGCATGTGTATAGATAGAGCAGAGAACCTAGGATAGATCCCTGGAACACTCCAACAGTTAAAAGTCTGATAAAGGAGTAAAAAGCTAAGAATCATGATAGGAAAATCAGGTGAGTATGTTGTTGTAGAATTCTAAAGAAGAAAGTGCTTCAAGAAAGAAGAAATAATCAAATGCATTGGCTCCTGTTAAAAGGTAAAGTAAGATGAGAATAGTGAGAGAGCCATTAGCTTGACTAAATATAGGTCATTGATAAGCTTGATAAGAGTGGTTTCACTGGAATATTACTTATAAATATGATTGGAATGTATGATTGGGGTTGATTGGAATATGACTGGAGTATGTTGAGAAGAGAATGGGAAATGGGGACATGAGATAGTCAATTTGGACAACTCTTGAGAAATTTTGCTATGAAGGAAAATAAAAAATGAGGCAATAGTTGCAGGGAGAAGTGGGGTAAAGAGTTTTGTTTTTGTTTTTGTTTTTTTTAGATGTACCTTTTTTGTGTGTGTGTAATGAAGAGACTAAAATGTTTGTTTGCCAATGGAAATGATCTTGGTAAAAAGAGAATATGATGATGCAGGAAAGAAAAAGGATAACTTTGGTGTAAAAGAGGATAGAATCAAGAGTACAATTAGAAAAGTTGATATTCAGGGCCAGCCCCGTGGCTCACTTGGGAGAGTGTGGCGCTGGTAGCGCTGAGGCTGCAGGTTCGGATCCTATATAGGGATGGCCAGTGTGCTCACTGGCTGAGCGTGGTGCAGAGAGGGTTGCAATCCCCTTACCAGTCAGGAAAAAAAAAAAAAAAGAAAAGTTGATATTCAATAGGAGCCAAAATAGTTCTTCCCTTGTATAGATGGAAAGACAGGGTTTATAGGCACCTATGCCAATAGGTTGGTAAAACTGGTGATGGAAGATGATGTAGTTCTTTTCTATTTATATCAATTTTCTATGTAAAGATAAAGTTATAGACCGAATTTGGACAAATGGATGAGCATTGAAGATTTGATAGAGTGGAATGTATTTTTTAAAGAGTGAGAAACCCAGTTTTATTAAGAGGAGTACTGTTATCACTTGTGAATGTTTGATGGCCATTTGAAATTTATGGTCATAATTTTAAATGAGTTTATTCAGCAAGGCTGTGTGATTTTTTTCCCCTATAATTTTCAGCTGTTCTACTGTGCATACATAAAAAGTGGAGAGTAGAGGTTTTCTTATACTATTCTTATACTAAATAGGAAAAGAGAGGCAAGGGAATCAAAAGTCCTTGTAAGGGGCCGGCCCAGTGGCGCACTCGGTAGAGTGCGGCACTCCCGCTGAGGGTTCGGATCCCATGTGGAGACCGGTCCGCTCACTGGTTGAGTGCGGTGCGGGCGCGACACCGAGGGTTGCGATCCTGTTGCTGGTCACGAAAAAAGACAACAAAAGTCCTTGTAAGGCAGTGGTTATGGGATTGGCCATGGAACCTAAACTATATTGAGAACAGAAGTGATGACAATCCCATGTGGAGACCGGTCCGCTCACTGGTTGAGTGCGGTGCGGGCGCGACACCGAGGGTTGCGATCCTGTTGCTGGTCACGAAAAAAGACAAAAAAAGTCCTTGTAAGGCAGTGGTTATGGGATTGGCCATGGAACCTAAACTATATTGAGAACAGAAGTGATGACATGAAGGAGGATGATGAATATTGTAAAAGTGGAAGAGTAAATGGATTTAAGATCTCAATCAGTTTAGATATAAGATAAACATATTGTCTTTATTATATAAGATATTATCAAACTACTGCTCTAAAAGTACAGAAGGGAAAAAACAAGTTTATCATTTCTTCCTGTTTCTTTTCTCCTTTTCTTCTTTTTAAAAATAATAACAATAACAACCAAAATTTATTTACTATTTACAGTATCTCAGACACCATTCTAGGCAATTTGCATGTCTCATCACATTTAATCTTTATAATAACACTATGAAAAGACTATTATTATTCCTAATTTGTACATAAGAAAACTGAGGTACAAGGAGGGAAAGAGATTTACCCATGCTCATATAGTTAATAAGTAGCAGTACAAGGATTAAAATCTAGGCAGAGTGATTCCAGAACCTGTACTCTTAACCACTAACCTTTTATATTTTTTCAATATGGCACAGACTCAGATGTTAAGTGATTTGTTTAAGGTAACAAAACTAGTAAGAAGTAATACTGGTCGTAGAGTACTCAGTTGCTTATTCTGACACTAGTATATGACTAGTATATGGTACCTCTTTTAAAGGAACCAAGCATCTAATTTGGGAGACAAGCTATAGATACATAAAATTTTAAATATAAGACTGTATATGATTAAGTACCAGAATAATACTGACAATATTATAGCCCTTCAAGGGGAATATATCCGAGTGAGCTGGAATGGTTAATGAAGGCTTTATGAGGTATATCGCATGAGCTGTTGAACAGGACTTTCTGGGATAGTAGTGCCGTATAAGCAAAAGAGAGGCTGTAAAAATGAGGATGGTATGTTCAGGTGATATTGTTCTGACTGTAGTCGAGTTTTGCGGGGGAGGGAAACAGGTTGTAATAATGAGGATGATTATTTAAATATTTGGAATCAGGTATCACTTTGGAAAAAAATACATTTGTAAACAAATAAATATAACACCATAATATAAAAGGTGAATGTTTGGCTTCCTTATACCAAGTATAAAAGAAGTTCCAGAAGCTAATGTTTACCATTCTCCTTTCTAGCCTCAGCTGTTTCAGTTCAGGAAATGACAGATATCTCAGTCCTGGATCAATGGAAAGCAAGTCTCTTTGTGGAGGATTTCCTTGAGAAGTATGTGTCTTTAACCTCAAATTTACCTTTTACATCTAGAAGGTGAACAGTAAGTTTTCCAGACACCTAAAAAGGGAAAATTCCTTCCTTTATCTCCTCACAGGGTTTCTTCTTTTATCTAAAGAAAGAACCCCAATTTTAACCACAAAAGAGAGGCTAATAAAAGTGATTTATATTATCTTTTCATCCTTCCCTAATATCTTAACTGTTCTGTATGCATTTGTGTTGCAAAAGACACACAGAAATAAAGAAATTATTATGCTTTTAATCAATAAGTAAACTTTCTTTACAAAGTGTCTATAGAAAGTCCTTTATATTAAAATCAGTCTTTTTTCCTGTAGTATAAATGCAGCTTTAAGGCTATTTTCTAACCTAAATGTCAAAGTGTTATTTATTATTAGTTTAGTCATTCATCAAATATTTATTGGGTACTATCCTGTGTGTTGGATACAGCATAAAAAAACAAAGACATAGTCTGTACCCTAAAAGAATGCAAGAAAACAGGGAATAGAGATTTATAAATAAATAATTACAATACAGTGTATGAAGTACAATGACAGAAATAGGTACACAGAGCATAATATGAGGAAGAACATCTAACCTGTTCTACATTGTTAATGTCAACAAAAATTAGAGATTTCAGTGCAAATGTACATAATTTACTCTGTTGCTTCACTTCAAGAACAGAGTGCTAATCAGACTCAGGAGGGATTCTGTGATTATTCACATTTTCAAGTTTTAACTAATTTAAATTTTGCTTAGTTGTGCTTAAAAGAAACAAAAAGCCATTTAAATGTGTCTAGACTCTGGATACAGTGAAGCCAAATATACCATTTCTATCATCTAGGAATTTTAAAAGTCAGATTAGGAAGATAATATATAAACATAGAAAAAATGAGCAATGTAAAAATTAAATAACATAAGATGACCAACATAAGGTCTATTATGAGGCATGAGGCAAATAAGAAGTATCTGTTACATGTGTAAACTGAGCAGTGAGAAAGCAGAAAAGTGTGGTGAAAAGAGCTCTGCACCATGAATTTAAAAATGTGGATTTCAAGTCTTGACTGGAAAAGTCAAGTTCGAACTACTTAACCAGTCATTTTACTTTTGACCCTCGCTTTCTTTATTAGTCTGATGATGATGGATCAATGCCTCTCAGACTTAACTGTATGTATGAATCACCTGAGGATCTTATTAAAGTGCCAAATATCTTGTTTTATTTCATTCAGTATGCTTTTTACCACCTGACATTATGTTATATATTTATTTGTCTGTCTTCATTTTAGCAGATAAGCTTCATGAGGGAAAGAACTTTGTTTTGTTTACTACTCTTTTCCCAGTATGTAGAATAATGTTAGCACATTGTAAACACTCAGTGAATAGTTTTGCTTAAGTTAGGGAATTAATGAATGGAAGTAGGTGAATTTACCCAAAAAGAATGATATGGAAAGAAAGCAAAGACGATCTAAATTGGAAACCTGGGAAACGCCAGTTATCTACAGGTTAGATAGGAAACGGAGGAGGCACCAGTAAAAAAAGAACGAATAATATTGGAAAGGGAGATAGGAGGAAAGCTGGGAAACACTGGTCTTTATAGATCATTTGTATTTAGGAAAAGAGAATTGACTGGGTGCTCTCAAAACTACTGTAGAACTAAGTTTTATTACAAAGTGCTGACTCTGTCAGCCACATTTATTTTTAAAAAGACAGCAGCTATGTAAGCACTAAATTAAGAAGTTTATAAAGATTCACATAGGAATCAGTGCTCTTCATGAATAATATGGACATGGGAGAGTTTAAATATTTCTTCATGTATCTTGTATTTTCTTAAAGAGTAAAGGAGAAAGTTTAGAAATTTTTCTACCAATGATTTTAAGATGTGGCGTATTCATTTTTTTCTCCAATTACATTGGGGTGTTATATTGATTTTGGTTTTTTCAGTCTGCACAAGGGAATTATTAGGGCTAAAATATACTAGGATACCAATATGGGCAAGGTTAACGGAGCAAAAAAAAGTCCCCAGGACTAGCAACAGCAGGAAGTTGTTACCATCATAAGCTTAAAGGAACAAGGGGATTGAGCAGTTACCAACCTAGTAAGAACTACAGCTACAGGAGAAGGGCTGTCTAACATGAGATGTAACCTTTGGTGGAAGAATGCAGCTACTTCCAAACTGTAGCCTAGCAAAGAAGGATTGGGAGGAATAATATCCCAAATTTTCTCTCTTCCACCTTTGATCTCCTGCCAGTGCTTCTCATTGGCTGAACCCAACCAGAAGCCAGAGGGAAAGGAAATTGGTTGCTTCATAGAGATCGGCCCCAGTTTGCAGAGCAGATTATAAAAGGCTGGATAATGATACTGAGGAACAGACATTGAATATACAAAAAAAGGGCAGTTTGGCAATGTGTGGCATAACCTAAAAAATCTGTATACCTTTAACCTCATCATTTCTGTTTTTAGGAAATGTATTTTAAGAAAATTATTAGACAAGTGCACAAAGATGTTCCTTGCATTATTGCTCATGATAGCAAACAATTACAACAAACAAATTTTCAACACTAGGGAACTGGTTGAATAAGTTATGATTTACTGATACAATGAGATCTTGTTCGTCCATTCAAAAATGAAATTAATGTACATTGATTGGTGTGCTTATGTTTCATTGTTTAGCAGAAAAGAACTGAATACTACTATATACATGAACCCACATTTGTTTTAAAATATTCTAAAATAATTGTGAAATTTACATAATTTTTGCAGTCATCTCAAGTGGTCAAACTATAGATGATTTTTTTCTGCATTCATTGGAATTTGATAATTTTCTCACAATGAACATGTACTATTTTCTAATTAAAATGTTTAAAAATAAGACATACATAAAATCAGCAATTTTATAATGTCATAGAAAAACAGTTACAGGAACTGTGACCCAGATTAATTGTGAATTTGAGGAAATTGTTCCAAGTTCAAATCCAAACTCCCAAACTGAAGTAGAGGAAGCCGGCTTATACACCCACAATGACTACAGTGAAGTCTTTACACCTGTCAACTGTTTAGGAAAATGTCCAGCACTTCAAACACAAAACCAAGGTAAAACATTTGTTATTTCAATTATTATAAAACATTTCTTACTAATGTGCAGACTTTAATTTCAGTGAGTTTTTTTGTTTGGTAGAATTTTTAAGTTTTTTGTTTTATATAGATATCCACATGCATAATTATAATTCTAAGCTTTGCCACATAATGGAAATATTTACTCATTCATATTAATATCTTTTTTGAAAATTGGTTTATTTTTGGAGTTTAAGTTTGCTGGGACTCAAAATAACCTACAGAGATTTGATCATAGTGTGCTCACAACATATTGCTTTGAAGATATGGGCATCTGTGTACAGATCTCATGACATAGCAGTCCAGTGTAACATTAAATCACTAGATTATGAAGTGATGGTATATTTTATTTTTCAAAACATGCTGAAGGTTTTCAATCTCATCTAGTGTATGTGAAACCATAGTTCAAAGTAGAAATGGAATAGTTTCAGTATTATGTCAGTTTTGCAAACTTACTGTCAATAATAATTAAAAGAATATTCTATCCAGATCATATTCCAAATCTCTCATCTTACTAAAGGGTGCTGAATTCTTTCAACCATGTAAAAACTTGCTGAGAATTGCCTTTCTTGTAGGTATAACAGCCTATTCCCTTTTTAAATTACAGAACTTAAGCCTCTATTATATAATTACTACTATCATTTAATAAATAGGATAGCTTGAACATGAACAATAACTTGATTCTTTTACTGTTATTTTTAGGTAAATACATAAATTGTGTATAAAATTTTTAGTGTTGGCAAATATGTCAGTATGTGATGATATACAGAGAAATAAGTCCCTCTTATAGTTTGAGTAGAGAGAGAAATTGATTTTATTAAGGAGTAAACTTGAGAGCATGATACAGTAAAAAGAGCCTGAATTTGGAGTCCGAAGACTTGAATTTTCAGTCCAAATCTACTCTTAAAAAGTGGTGCAGTTTTGGGGCTGGCCCGGTGGCGCACTGGATAGTGCGCCTCTTGGGAAGCGCAGCGGCGCTCCCACCCGAGGGTTCGGATCCCACATACAGACCGGTTCCCGCTCACTGGCTGAGCGAGGTGTGGGAGCAACACCGAGGGTTGCGATCCCGTTGCCGGTCCCGGTCCGGTACGGGGGCGGCACTGAGGGTTGCGATCCGTTGCCGGACACGGAAAAAGACAAAAAAAAAAAAAAAAAAAAGGGGGGCAGTTTTGGGAAAGTTCTCATTTTGGGATTTGGGGGAAAAATTTATGGTTTCTAATTTTCTTCTATAATTTCTTTCTCTTAATTTGTTCTTCTAATTTTGTATATAATTTTTTTCCGGGGATAGAATAATATGTATGTATATGTAAAGGGATGGTTCACCACTTATATTTTTAGTTTTTAAAAAAATCAGGCCGGCCCTGTGGCGCACTCGGGAGGGTGCAGCGCTGGGAGTGCAGTGTCGCTCCCACCGCGGGTTCGGATCCTATATAGGAATGGCCGGTGCGCTCACTGGCTGAGCGCGGTGCGGGCAAGGGTTGCCATCCCCTTACCAGTCACGAAAAAGACAAAAAAAATAAAAAATAAAAAAAAATAAAGTTGTACAATGTTATGAAATACATGGGGGGTAGGAGTGTAAGTCTGACTGGTTAGCTTACTTCGTTAGAGAATGGTATTGGTAACACCAAGATCAAGGGTTTGGATCCCCATACCCACCAGCCACCAAAAAAATAAAATAAAATAAAATAAAGACTAAAGAGATTGAAAAAAATAAATAAATAAATAAAACAAAGTTGTACATGCATATAGTTTAGAGAGTCAGTTCATTAAAGTTTATAATAAGAAGCAACAATCCTGGCTTCATCAATCACCCCATTTTTTTACTCTCCAGAGGCAGTTGCTTTCAACTCTTTGAAACAGAATTTAAAAAAAAACCAAAAACTCAACTCCTTTTACCATTTATTTATGTATGACATGCTTATACTGCTATTTGTTGATGTTTTGGTTTCTGGCTTTATCTATTGACTTCTAATCATGAAAATGAAGATGGACCTGTCTTTGCTCTTCTACATACTTAACACCACATACACCCACACTTCCTATTGTCCACTTTCCCAGTATAGTTATATTATAACTGTGGTTAAATATTCAGTATTTATAGAACTATGATTGTATAAATACTATTCACAGCTGAAAAAAGTATTGTGGTGTTCAATGATTTCTTTCTTGTATTCCACAAAGTTAATGGTTATTTTCTGTTTTTCTTAGTTTTCTGTGTATTTAGTACTAGAACTTGATCCTGAAATCCTCCCTTAGTTGTCTAAATCTCCTTTTAATATATTCAAACATCAAGTATATGAGTAGTTTCATCTTTGGGATTTTTCGTTATAGAACCAGTCATTATCACCATCATCCTTGGGTACTGTTTTTACTTCTTTCTTATATTGGTTCCCCTGTTTCTTCAATCTTGTGGCTGTCAGTTTATGCCCTCCTTTCAGTAGAGTACTTCTACTTGTAGCTTCCTGAGAATAGGTACATGGGAGATAATTTTTTTTAAAACTTCAATGTCCAAAAAGTCTTCATTCTATCCCCACATTTAATTATTTTGGCTAGTTTTAGAATTTTAGATTGGAAATAATTTTTTTTCTCAGAGTTTTAAAGGCATTGCTCCATTTTATTCTAGCTTATGGTATTGCTGTTGAGAAGTCCAGTGCCACTCTGATTCCTAAAAAAATTTTTTTCCCAGACCTCACGTGTGAGGAGGCTCCCAGAGTACAGGGTGTCAAGAGGAGCATTTTTACCAAGTTGGTCTAAAAATGAAACAGGAACTGGACATGGACCCTACACTGACAGTTACAATAAATTTCAAAATCCAAGCAGCAATTTGTATTGTTTCTTGAAAAATGAACACAAAGTCGGTGCCAGGTGCAGTCAGCAGGGTCAGAGGTTGGGCTGCGCTGCTGCAGGCCCCACATCATGGGTGCAGCTGGGGCACTGAGGCTTGGGCCTGTGAGTTCCAGCACCTGCTCTGGGGTTCTCGCTCCTTGGGGACTGGCCCTCCCCATGCCCTTTGGAGTAGTGGGCAGGAGCTTTGGTAGGGGCTCCAGTGATTCCTGAGTATTTTTACATGATCTCCTTTTCATTCTGAAAACATTAATGATTTTTTCCCCCCAGTGTTCTGAAATTTCACAATGGTGTGTCTTATTTCATACATTAGACTGGGCACGTTATGTACCCTTCTAATCTATATATTCATGAACTTCAATTTTGAGAAATTTTCTTGAATTATTTCTTTGATAAATTCTTTCCTTCAGGTTTCTCCTGTTCACTCTTCCCGAATCTCCCATTGTTCATTTACTGCGGTTTTCTTTAATGTCTTTCAACAAAATTTAAAATTTTTCTTCATAAAGATGTTATACATCTTTTTTTAAAACATTTAAAAATTTTCTACATAAAGATGTTACATGTCTTTTATAAGATTTATTATTTTATTTTAGTACTTTATTTTACTTTAATAAAGTACTTTTTTTTAGCTGCCACTATATTTCTAAACCGTTTTCTGTTTATTGCTTATGTTTAACAAAGGCAGTTAATTTCATAGTGCTGTTATACTCACCCAGCTCTTAAACTTTCTTATTGATTCCAGTAATTAATTCTAATAATTGTAACGTACAAAAATCACGTTGTCTGTGAATAATGGTCATCTTGTTTTTTACTTTGCAATATTTATATCTTTTTTTTTTGTCTTACTGTGCTGATTAGGACCTTCAGTACATTGTTCAATAGAAGCAGTGATAGTCCTTGTCTTTTTCCTTAGAATAAAGGAAATCCTTCTAACATTTCAATAGTGAGGTGTTAAGAATGCACCATTTCAATGGTGAAATGTTAGCAGCTTTTCCTTTATTAGGTGAGGAGGATTTCTTATGTTCCTAGTCTGCTAACAGCTTTTAATCATGAATGAGGATTGAATTTTATCAACATTTTTCTATGTATGCTAAGATATCTACATCTTAAATATATAGAATGCTCCTTTACTAAAACCTAATGATCATGTAATCCAAAGATGAACTATTTTACTATTTTGATCATACTGCATATGAATTATATTATTTTTAAATGTTAACGTTATCTTGAGAACATTTCACCATGTGCTTAAGATTTCTTCAAAAGCATGGCTTGTAATGACTGCAGTTTTTAATCTTGTGTATGTATCACATACTTCCCAATTTGAGAGCACAAATATTTTTAATTTCAAATATGATCATAACTGTATGTTCTCATTTTGAATTATTTCTTTAGAATGAATTCCTGAAAATTGAATTGTTTGGTATAAGTATTTTTTTAGCATGGTATGCAAATACCCTGTTCATGCCACCTTATCATCATTGGGTATATTACTGCTGTTATTGTGGTAATACAGTTAAACCAATATAATGGGCAAAAAATTATATATTTACATGCATTTTTAAAATTACCGGTCTTTATTGGCTATCTGCATCTTTTTCTTTTCTGACATGATTCTTTCTCTTTTGTCTGTTTTTCTATTCATATATTTTATCTTTATATGTAGTGGTATCAATAACTCCAAATGTATTTAATTTGAACCTAACTGGTTCTGTCTGTATTTTCCTTCATGGTTTCTTTCATTGCTTTTATACTTAGATAATTATTCCTTAATTAGATAAATGTTTATTTGTATTTTCTTTAAGGTTTTGTAAGGCTTTAGTTCAGATTTTGGTATATGTTTAAAAGTAGGAATAAAAAATATTTTTTTACTAATGTTTTTGCAGTTGTCTCAATATCATTTATAGAAAAATCCTTTTTCTTACCACTGATTAGCAATGCCACTTACATCATATACTAAGTTCTTATCCACATTAGAGTTTGTTTCTGGATTTTCTATTATGTTCTATTGTTTTGCTTATTATTGTGTCAGTATCATGGTTTTAACTATTTAATATTTAACTGTAACATGTATTAACAGTATCCTCTTTTTTGTTATTTTTTCTACTCTTATATCTTTATTCTTCCAGATTTACTTTGTAATCAATTTTCCAAGTTTCAAAACAGACTTCTTGAGAAATTGAAATGGTATTGGGATCCTTATTCTTTTACCGTAGTTAGTCTTGCTAGCCAGGAAAATGGTTTATCTTGCCTTTTCTTCAAATTGCTCTTTTTAAATGGTCCTCAGTAAAGTTTTATAGTTTCCTCCATATAACTTCTGAACATTTTTGTTATGTTTATTTCTTGATATTTCATATATTGGTGACCATTATGAATGTTTTTTCTATTAATTTTTATGACTTGGTTTCTATATGTTATAAACGATTAATTTTTATAATTATTAGGCACCTTAGTGAACTCCTTTATTTTCATTCAGTTATCTTGGGTTTTCTAGATAGATATACAAAACTATCTTCTGCAAATAAATATTTTTTCCTATCAGTATACCTCTTTTTTTCTGCTTTTTTCATAGATAACTAGCCAAAATTTTGTTTCCTGGTGACAATTTAATGCTCCTCTACAATAGAGGAAAGCACAGAGTAATGCACATAGTAGTTGTAATAAAGAAGGAATTCCAGGAATGCCGTATAGCCGTAAGAATATGAGGAAGTAGCACCATTGGCAAAACTTTCGTATAAATACAAAGAACACTGGTTGTTGTGTGATGCTGCCCTCAAGTGGTTCCTTCAAAAAAGAGTAGTTGGAAAACAAGATCTCAACTGATGTGAAATGTCCCCATGTACTCTCAGAAATATCAGAATGAGGCTTTAGGTAGGGAACATGGCTGGACAATCTGTGTTTGGACATGGAAGGTGGATATGGGGATATAAACTAAAGCCATTTGGGTTTTTACTATTAATATGACTTCATTAATACTTACAGAATGGATTATATGAACAAACCAATTTTAACTTTCTCATATACACACTCCTTAGACAAGGAATTGGTTGACTAGCTTTCTTTGGTGTCTCATGGGAAGTTTTTGGCCATGAGATCATCAGGAACTTAACAGGTTCAGATAACCAATCTCTTAGGAGACTAGTTTATATCACACATTCTCTTGGCATTTCCAGTTAGCACCAGGCAAAGGGATGTTTCCTGGCTTCCTGCTTTATACCACATATTTATTAGGCGTATGCATATCAATTAGATAGTGAAGGGAGACATCACTACTTGAAAACTCCATACTGTTTCTCTCTCATGCCAATCTACCATCACTTAACTGAAAAGTTACTACCCAGAGCAACAGACCATTGCTCCTTCATCAAGGTGGCTTTCACTTTGGAAAGCTAGGCTTTCTGAGTAGTTCTTCATCTGAGCTTACATTTTGCTTTTTTTCTTTCCACTCAGGAATATATTGAAGAATAGAGGCAGGTTTTATGTTCCCAGTCCTGGCTCAGAAACTGTTAAAGCTCTCATACAGTTAGCCAAGATTCTAAATGTAATCCACACATGGGAGGGTGGGGATAGAGAGGAGAAATTTATTCCAGCAAAGTTATCTGTTAGCAGTAGTGTCTCTTAATATGTAAGGTCTATTACACCTCCCAAGTAGATACGTTGCTATATAGCTTTCATTATAATTAATTTTAAAGCAGCCATATATGAATAATTTTAGAATGATAGAATCAGAGTCTCATTCATAGGCTCTGTAGACCACTTCTATTTCCTTCATGTCTGAGTCTTAGGGGATGAACTAGAGACCTTAAGAGGTAAAATGATACAGAGAAGAGAAGACCAGGGTTGCAAAAGTCAAATGCTTTTATTCCTTTACAATTTTGCCTAGGCTACTGCTGTATTTTGAATAAGACCACAGGATATTTTCCTCCATTGGTAAAACTGATCTTTGTTGGTAGAGTATGTCCACTGCAACTCTTTTAGGATATTGGGCTATTCCTCAGTGTATTAAGCAATATTAAAATTTATTGAGCATTTGCCTATGTTCCAGTGCTATGCTACATACTTTGTATGCATAGTATAATGAAGAACTAAAGAATTAAAGATGTGTTTGAAAAACCCAACTGTGTCTAATGCCTGATTATAGTAACTATCCAGACTCATTTGTATAACCTTCAGATTTTTTCTTACTCCTTTATATTTCTTATTTTCAGATTTGTCTATTGATGAGGAAGAAATAATTTTTGTAGATAATTCGATGGCCTATAAAAGTCAGCTACCAACTTTGCAAACTCTCTTGAGTAAACTAAAACCATTTTTGGTAAAGGACCCCCTTTTAGATTTCAAAGCTCAGAACTTCACAGAAGCTAAATTTTTCAGGTACGTAATTGTCCAATGCTGTAAGTTTTTTCAAGAGGAGAAAATATTCTTTGTCTGATCACAGGTTTAGATGTTATCAATAATAATATTTTGCTATTGCTTTACCTCAACTTAGTTTTAATCGTTATGTGTTTTGGCTGGCTACATTTAGTATGTAATTTGCTTTTAGTAAATACTAATTAATGTTGTTTTGTTTTTAAGGGAAAGTTACTCTTTTCAAGGAGATTTGGAAGTTTTTGTGAAAGATTCTTATATGGATAAAGAGAACTTTTGTCAGGAGAAACTAGAAGATACAGTAGGTTTACATGAAGTTGTAACATTTGCTTTCAATAATATTTTTATAAAAGTAATAAAGCATACCTCTATAAATTTTAATAATACACATTGTCTACAATTGTCAGATTTAAAAGATTTGATAATAGGTTGAATGTATATCAATTAAGGAGTCAAATTTACTTCTAAGTAGTGATTCTCAGCATTGGCTGCACATTAGAATTACCTGGGGAGTTTAAAAAATATATACTGAAACTGGGAAGTCTGATTCCTACATAAAATAAAAGTATATATAAAAATAAAAAAATGTTGGGCCGGCCCGGTGGCGCACTGCTACAGTGCGCCGCTTGGGAGTGCGGTGGTGCTCCCGCCAAGGGTTCGGATCCCACATACAGACTGGCCGCTCACTGGCTGAGCGAGGTGTGGGCGCAACACCGAGGGTTGCGATCCCGTTGCCGGTCCCGGTCCCGGTCCGGTACGGGTGCGACACTGAGGGTTGCGATCCGTTGCCGGTCACGAAAAAAGACAAAAAGGAAAAAAAAATAATAATAAAATAAAAATAAAAAATAAAAAAATGTTGAAGCTTGGGTCCTATCCAGATATATTATGATTTAATTGGCCAGATGTGCAGCCCAGATACAGGGAATTTTAAAACCTCTCCCAATAATCCTAATCAATATACAAGGTGTAGTGAATTAAGTAGTCATGTCTACTTTAAAAATTGAAGACTGGAGTTAGAAATGTTTGTATGTGAGCTGTGCACAAAACAGATAATACTTGAGCTATAACAGAAGATACCTTATTGAAATAGTAAGAATATAAATAGTCCAAGACTGAATTTTAGGTGCTGCCTGTGTTTAATAAGGAAAATAGCATCCTTGCATATCAAACGTCAAAATTCTCAAAGAAGTTTGAGCATACAGTTCTAATAGCACACAAAATTGTTATGATGTTAATATGTAAAGAATTCTAGCAGTTGAGAATGCACATAACTTTTTGCAGTTTAACAAGCTCAAAAATCTAGGCCCGTATATATTAGATGCATTCACAAATTTACTTAAATGTTTTTTTCGAAGACAACTAAAAATGTTTTTATATTTGGGGTTTTTCTTAATATATTCAAAGGACATACGTATAGTGGACTTAAGGCACTTAAAGGATTTCCTTACAATTAAAAATTTAACATGGTGGTAGGAATATTAATTCACCTATTGGCCCCTTTTCTCCATTTCCTTTGCCCCTCCCCTTTTAACTCTGAGAGTTGTGCAGGTAGTCAGTCTCACTTGTTGAGGAATCTAGTTCTGTAGGAATAAAAGAGAAATATTCCATCAAGTGCAGTAAAGATCCATTCTATTGCATAATCTCTTTTCACTTCTCCCTTATTACCATCTCTCCTGTGCTACAGTGATTATTTTTAATTTACAATTTTTAAAGTTTGCTATTAGCCGAAAGGAAGATATTTCTGCAACTAGGGATATTGTACATCATTAATGTAATGAGTGACCATGGAAGACATTACTCAGAGAGAACATTGCTTGTAATAGAATATATATTTGAAAGGCTGCTACACTTCTGTTTCCCAAAAGTATGTATAGAATTAGAAATTTTGAGTATGAGTTTAGTTTAAAATTTAGTATACCATTTAAGCAAATATATTCATTTATGAATTCAAAAATATTTATTTGGAAAACCTCCCTAAAAACTTCTTGTAACTATATATTATTTCAGCCATCAATTTGTCCTATTGAGGATGAATTCTTAATATCTACAAGTCTCAGACAAGAAATTGATATTCCATCACTCCCAGAACTGAAGGAGTCATTAAACTTAATGCCAGAAATAATAAATTATGTAGATGAAAATGAAAAGCTTTTCAAAAGAGGTGAGAATTAATTTTTAAATGTGTTACTTTAAAAACCACTTAATAATGTTTGTTACAGCGTTCTTGTTCATTAAAGTATTCTCTGAACCTCCAGAGTTTGTAAAATGTTCTGCAGGTTACATGTTGAAATCTCAGAATTATTATTGATGAGACTCTCTTCTCATTGTCATTCTCTTTATGCTACGTTCCAGGCTTAAAACATCTATGAAATTAATATAACTACTTCAAGATAGTTATACAAATAAAGCTAAAATACCTATTACTATACTAATTTTTTAAAGGGTTTTTTTCTTATATACAATGAAAGCACTATCAACTTCTATACTGACTTTAGTTAACCATGAAGACTCACAGTTAGGCGCTCAGTGTAAGGATTCATGAAATCACTGGGAGAATTGTAACCTAGAATTTAGATGGTTTCATCTCAGTTAGTCTTAGTAAATATTATTGAGTTATTTTTAATGACAATTTGAGCCCAAATATTTAACTGCTCTTTAATAAATTCCATTTGAAATGATCAAAGATATATAATATCAGGGAAGAATGAAAAGGGAATCTGTGATATCCATTGTGAACGGAGATGCTTGCCATCAGCAGACTACAGACTTGAAGGAATTCTTGCAGATAAAACTATATCAAGGGAATTACTAATCAGCCTAGAAGACAAGACAAAGAAATAAAAAGCCAACCTGAGAAAATGGATCAAATCCATACCAGAGCTTAAAAATATATTTGGACTTTGGGCTTGTTAGCAGGACACAAATCTAAACTCTATAAATACTAATGGAAAGGACAAGTGACTTAACTAAGTGATTATACTGTTACACTCCCAACCCTCATTTGGCTTGGATGTTGTACTAAGTAAGTAAAACAGAGTCATTTGCAAAAGAAGACTTCTAACAAGGGAAATTATGCAAACTATGGAAAGGACAGAGAGTGGGCATGTCTTAGGTACATTGGGTTGTGACAATAACAACTATAAAACTGTTTAGTACAGCAATACAGTTACCTGCTACAAAGATATCTCAAGCAATAGCTCCCTCCCTATTTCCCACAATCAAATGGTAAACAAACAAACAAAAAACTATGGATTTGCCTATTCTGGACATTTGATAAAAATGGAATCATATAATATGCAGTTTTTCTGTGACTGGCTTCTTTCACTTAGCATAATATTTTCAAGTTTATTGATATTATATATCAGTACTTCATTCCTTTTTATGGCCAAACAATATTCCATTGTATGGATATATCACATTTTGTTTATCTATACATATCTGTTGATGGGCATTTGGGTTGTTTCTACCCTTTAGCTATTATATTATAAATAATCCTACTATGAACATTCATGTACAAGTTTTTGTGCATACATATGAGAGTACTTCAAAAAGTTCATGGAAAGATTCATATTATCTTTTTTTTTTTTTTTGTCCTTTTTGAGACCGGCCGCACCGTGCTCAGCCAGTGAGCGCACGGGCCATCCCTATGTAGGATCCGAACCCGCGGAGGGAGTGCCACTGCGCTCCCAGTGCCGCACTCTCCCGAGTGTGCCACGGGCTTGGCCCCATATTATCTTTTAATTCTATTTTTCCATGAACTTTTTGAAGTACCCTTGTATGTTTTCATTTCTCTTGGGTATGTACCTATCAGTGGAATTTCTGGATTATATGATAATTCTATATTTAACTTTCTGAGGAATTGCCAGACTGTTTCCCAACGTGGCTGCACTAATTTTCATTCCCACCAGCAATGCATATGGGTTACAATTACCTAAATCTTCTCTGAAACTAATTATCTGACCTTTTTAATAACCATCCTAGTGGGTTTGAAGTGATATCTCATTGTGGTTTTGATTTCCATTTCTCAGGGGCTAATGATAGTGAGCATCTTTTCATGTATTTATTGATCATTTGTGTATCTTCTTTGGAGAAATGTCTATTCGGATCCTTTGCCCATTTTTAATTGGGTTAATTTTCTTTTTATTATTAAGTTGTAAATTTGTCCCATTTGTTTTTGTTTCTCAGTTCCTCCTTTTCTTTGTTCTTTCAGATTGCTTAAATTTTTTTAAGGAAGTTTTTAAAAAAAATTTTACAATATTGTATATATTTAAGGTGTAAAACATGATGTTTTGGTATATATATACATACACATTGTAAAATGATTACCATAATCAAGCTAATTAGCATTTTGGTCAGCTCACATAGTTTCCCTTTGATTTTGTGATGAGAATACATAAGATCTACTCTCTTAGCAAATTTTAAGTGTACGACACATTAACTATAGTAACCATGCTGTACATTAGGTCTCCAAAACTTATTCATCTTATAACTGAAAGTTTGTGCCCTTTAACATTTCCTCATTTATGCTCCCCTCAGCCCCTAGTAACTACTCTTCTACTCTCTGTTTCTATGAGTTTAACTTTTTTGATTTCTTATTTAAGTGAGAATTAGGCATTATTTGTTTTTCTGTGTATGGCTCATTCATAATGTCCTCCAGATTCATCTGTGTTGTCACAAATGGCAAAATTCTCTTCTCTTTTTAATGGCTGAATAATATTCCATTATATATGGAATATATGTATATTATATATATATATATATATATATATATCATTTTTCACATTTTCTTTATGTATTCATCTGTAAATGAACACTTAGGTTGTTTCCATGTCTTGGCTATTGTGAATAATGCAGCAGTGAACAAGGGAGTGCAGGTATCTCTTTGAGATAGTGATTTTATTTCCTTTGGATAAATACCCAGAAGTGGAGTTGCTGGATCATATGGTAGTTTTTATTTTTAGTTTTTGAGGAACCTCCATACTGTTTTCCATAGCAGCTATACCAGTTTGCATTCCTATGAACAATGTATAAGGGTTTTCTTTTGTTTTTCAGATAGTTCACTGTTAGTGTAGAGAAACACAACTGATTTTTTTTAACCTGTAAAAGCTTTTATTCCATCTATAACTGTTTTCATTGCAACATTCCGATGAACTGTAAGAAAATGTAAATTCAATACACACATGACATTCACCTGGAAATATGAAACATGAAAGAAACCCAGTAGCATTATTGGCTATGGAATTTTATCCTACTCCTCACCCTGAGCACCAAGTACATGAAGGAAAATCACTCAACTTATTCACAACTGATTTTCGTATGTTGATTTTGTATCCTGCAACTTTCCTGAATTAATATTTCTAACAATATTTTGGTGGAGTTCTTAGGGTTTTTTATATATAAGATCATGTTGTCTGCAAACAGATAATTTTACTTCTTCCTTTCCAATTTGGATATCTTTTGTTTCTTTTTCTTTCCTCATTTCTCTGTCTAGGACTTCTAGTATTATTCTGTATGGAAGTGGCATGAGTGGGCATCCTTATCTTGTTCCTGATCTTAGAAGAAAAGCTTTCAACTTTTCACCATTGAATATGATATTAGCTGTGGGTTTATCATATATAGTCTTTATTGTGTTATTCTTAAGAAATATTGGTAGGTAGTTTTATTTTCTTGTGATGTCTTTGTCTGATTTTGATATCAGGATAACATTGGCCCCATAGAGTGACTTGAGGATCATTCACTGTTCTGTTTTTAGGAGTGTCTGGGAATAATTTATGTTAAATTTTTTAATATTTGGCAGAATTTATCATTGAAGGCAACTGAACAAGGTTTTGCTTTCTGGGTAGTTCCTGAATGCTACAGAATTCTATTTTATGACAAAAAATACAAAGATGTATAGTTAAAAAGTTAGATAAATTGTCCCACAGATTACTGAAGCTCTGTTTATTTCATTCAATCTTTTCTCATTGTTTTTCAGATTGGGCAATTTCTATTACTCCATCTTCAATTTCACTGACTCTTATGTCACCTCCAAGTTTCTGTTAAGCACCTCCAGTGAATTTTTTATTTTAGCTATTCAGTTTTAGAATTTTCATTTGTTCTTTTTTACAGTTTCTCTTTCTCTGCTGATAGTTCCTATTTGCTCATTCATTACAATAATATTTATCTTTACATCCTTCAGCATAGTGATTACTATGCTGTTATTACTGACTTTAAAATCTTTGTATACTGATTTAAAAATCTGCATCATCTCATGTTTAGGCTCCATTGACATATTTTTTGTTGAGTCTGAGTCACATTTTCCTGTTTTTTCACTTTACTAAACATATTTGTATTGTATCCTGACATTGCACCTAATACATTACAGAAACTGTATTCTGCTATGTTCCTCTGAAGAGAGTTGATTTTTTTTGTTTTGTTTTGTTTTAGTAGGCTGTTAACTTGGTTGAACACAAACTACAGTCATCCCTCAGTATCCATGGGGGATTTGTTAGGACCTCCCATGGATACTAAAATCTGTAGATGCTCAAGTCCCTAATATAAAATAGGGTAGTATTTGCATATAACCTATGCACATCCTCCTGTATACTTTAAATCATCTCTAAATTGCTTATAATACCTAATATTATGCAAATGCTATGTAAATAGTCATTATAATTTATTGTTTAGGGAATATTGATAAGAAAAAAACTCTGTACATATCAGTATAGGCACAATTTCTTTGTCAAATATTTTTGATCCATGGTTGGTTGAATCCACAGATGCAGAACCCCATGGATATGGATGACTGACTGTAAACTTTATTATCCCTATGTTGGGAGGAAGCTGAAATCTCTATTCAGTACTTTTAGCCTTAACTGATGTGCTTGGAGTTTGCCCAATATATGTGTAGTTCAGGAATCACCCAGACATTTAGGCAGAGTTTATACATAGAGTTTGGGGCTCTTCTTTTGTTGTTCTCTCCTTTCCTGGATTTCTCCCCTTCATTTTTCAGCTACTGTGGTAACCCTGAATTCTAGTTCAGGTAGAGCTCTCCTCCAATATTCAAACCAATAAGACTGCAGATTCTTACCCAAGTTCTAGTTGCCCCAGGTAGCACCAACCTAGGTCCTTTCTTCAGTTGGAAAACTGTAAAAATGGGAAATTCACTCAGTGTCAATTCTCTTCCAGTTTTTGCTTGCTTTAGACTGTAGTACTTTCAGATAGTCATTTTACATATTTTGTTCAGAGTTACATTTGTTATTCACAGGAGAATTGGTCCATAGGAGCGATTGCCAGAAGCAAAACTCCCTTCATTTGGTTTTACGTATTCTTTTTATCTTCTTCTTATCTCCTGGAATTTTACTAATAACTCTGGTCCACAGAAGAATTTTTCCTCCCTCTCTGTTCACTCCACTTTTATATATGTTTACTGTCATTCTCATAGGATTTGGAAAGGATAGCTAATATGTGTGTTTTCTGCTGTATTGAACCAGAAGCCAGAAATATAATTTTGAAAGAAATTAATTATAACCATATTACTTGAAACATAGAATAATCTAATAAAAACTAGGTCTTGGAGAAAGGGAGAAAATTTTGGTGGAAAAATATGCTAAGTTTCTCATTTTATAGGGGAATTGAGATGCTGCTTTTTTTTCAATTGATAGAAAAAATGAAGATTAAAATGTAAATATTTTAAAATTAATGATAATGCATAAATTTAAAATATGATCTTCAAACCAATGGAAGAAAAAAACTCAGAATAGAATTAATTCTATGGAAAATAAAAGTAAGCAAAGGAACCAAAAGGAGTTGGAAACATATAATAAGACTATAAAAATACTACTTTGTCTGAATAAATGTAAATGGATTAAACTTCCCTATTAAAAGAGAGATTGGGGCCGAGCTGGTGGCGCACTTGGGAGAGTGCGGCGCTGGGAGCGCAGCAGCACTCCCCGCGGGTTTGGATCCTATATAGGGATGACCGGTGCGCTCACAGCGCTCACTGGCTGAGCGTGGTACGGCCGGTCTCAAAAAGGACAAAAACAAAAACAAAAAAAGAGAGATTGATTCTTAGATTAAATAAAAAAGCAAATATAATTACCATATTTCTGTGATTCTAAGATCCCACTAACTGCAAGACACATTTTGACTTAAGAATGCTTAAGGAAAAAAGAAACATTCTAATTGTACATACTGATTGCAGGGTGCATTGCAATTTTACATACAACAAAATATGAAAAACTATGTCTTATAATCAAGGAACTACCATGTATATTTTTTATAAGAGTTGTACCTTTAAAAAAAGGGGGAAAGGGCCGGCCCGGTGGCGCACTGGATAGTGCGCCGCTTGGGAAGTGCGGCGGCGCTCCCGCCCGAGGGTTCGGATCCCACATGAAGACCGGTTCCCGCTCACTGGTTGAGCGAGGCGCGGGGGCAACGCCGAGGGTTGTGGTCCCGTTGCCGGTCCCGGTCCGGTGCGGGGGCGACAGAAGATATGAAATGCAGCTCCACAGAGATTTTGAATATTCAGAGCCAAGGTGAACCAGAGTATAGTGAACCAGGTAGAAATTTTGAATAAATCATTGAGATTATACCTATATTTGATGTGAAAATACAATCCATTCATGTATATAGTCTACTATGACTCAATTTCTATGTTTAAAGTTTGATTATTATAATCCTAGTTGTTTTTTTCTCATATCTGCCCCTTTATATTTGTTGCTATCATTAACTCAGAATCCTACCAGCATCAAAACTGAGTAATATATAGAGAGAAGAGTTACAAAGATTAGGGAAGAAGAATAGAGGAAACAGTATTGATATTAAAAATAGAAATCTTAAAATATTATAGCTTAGTACATAAAATTATGTATTTTATCTCAGTATTAGCAATCTTTCTGACCTTATGTTACACTGTTTAAAAATTTAACGTTTTAATCCCCAAATCAGTCCTCTTATTCTCTGTTCCATCATTATTGTTAGTATTATTATCCCACCAAATTTGGAATCTCAGAATCATCTTTTCTTCCAGTGTAATGTCAAATTGTGTTTCTTCTTAAATATATTGATGATATTGTTATTTAATTGCACTTATAGTTGTAATTATAATCACATTAATTATCTATTGTGAAATTTACTTCCTTATTTATGAAAATCATAAAACCACACTGTCTTTTTAATAACGAGGATCAGTTTTTCAAGCCCACCCTGTAAATATATAACTCTGTGCTAGGCCATCTAGAGTTCAGACTCATTAAGGTGAAAAATTACTCTCCGTAATACTATTTGCTTAACATCACCAATATTTAGTATGGAGATAAAAATCGTACTATCTCCTGAGTACTGACAACATAAGCTGTTAGAATTAAAAGCATTATTACACATGAAACTTTTAGAATTTATCTTACTCGAGAAGTAAAATTAAAGAATATATATATATAAACATATAATAAAATAAATAAATAAATAAAGATTGCCCCATGCTGCTAAAAAAAAAAAAAGAATTTATCTTACATATGGTAAACTCAATAAAGTTTATCTGTCAATGTATTTAGTAAAAATCACCACTGTCATAGTTGAGGCACATATAATATATATGTAATTTCTCATATAGATGGAATTTTCTTCTTTTTTATTGAAACATAGTTGATAATACAGATTTGTGGGGTACAGAGTTGACTATTGATACTTGTATACAATATGTGATGATGACCAAATCAGGATAATTAACATATTCATCATTACAAAGCATAATCATTCTTTGTGTCCATTAACCAATTTCTCCCTAACCCCTCCCCCTCCCTCTTTCCCACCTCTAGTAACCACAGTTCTATTCTCTCCTTCTGAAAGTTCAATGTATTATTGTGATTGTTGTTTGTTTGTTTCTCTTTCTTTTTTTCTTTGTTAGCTGCCACTTATGAGTGAGGATACATGTTATTTCTTTCTGTGCCTGACTTATTTCACTTAACAGAATTTTCTCCAAGCTCATTCATGTTGCTGCAAACGGCAGAATTTCATTCTTTTTTATAGCTGACCAGTATTCCATTGGGTATATATATATCACATTTTAGATGGAAATTTAAGACTAATTTTTACTCAGATTTCTTATTGATATATTTTGTTGCAACAGAATCAACATAATAATTGTTTACACACAGTTCTAAGTTATACTTAATTTTATCAAATTTTTATGTAATCTTTAAATTTTCATATATTCCAGGACAGTTAGAAATGCCACTAACTCATCTACACCTAACAAGCCAACATTCTTCAGTGAATTCATTATGTACAGGACTTCAGACATTTCCACTTTCTCCTTTTTGTAAAATGTAAGTATTATAACTGGAACCCAAGTTGCAATTCAGACCAAATAGTCTTTAATTAAATCTCTCCATATAAAGGCGATTCCCAAGATATCTCTATGTAAAAATGTAAGAGGTAGTATAATGTCTGTAGTAAGCAACTGGAGGGAATATACTGTACATATTTGATTTTATATGTGTATAGTATCTGTAGAAGGGCACACAAAAAATAAGTAACACTGGTTGTGTCCAGAAGAGAACTGTAACATGGCAATACGGGTAGATTTTTCACAAAACGGTCTTTTATACATTTAGTATTTTGAATGTGAATATATGACCATTAAAAATAAATAACATGACAATTTTAGAAGATCCTGGCATTGGAATAATATACTTAGGTCATTGTCACTGGACACTTGCCAATGGCACCGCCTCTATTGGCACTCACTACCATGAAAGGTGGTGTAGTGGTATGTTAGTTTGCTAGGGCTGCCACAACAAATACCACAGATGGGGTGGCTTAACCAACAGAAATTTATTTCCTCACAGTTCTGGAAGCTAGAAGTCCAAGAACAGAGTTTTGGCAGGGTTAGTTTCATTCTAAGGCCTCTCTCCTTGGCTTATAGATGGCTATCTTCTCCCTTTGTCTTCATATAGTCTTTCCTCCATTCTTGTTTATGTCTTAATCTCCTCTTCTTATAAGGACACCAGTCATGTAGGATTAGGATACACCCTAACGACCCCATTTAGCTTAATTACCTCTTTATAGCCCCCATCTCCAAATACAGTCACATTCTGAGTTGCTGAGGGTTGGGCTTCAGCATATAAATTTGTAGAGGGACACAGTTCAGCCCATAATAAGTAGTTAAAAGCTCTGAATTAGAGCTAGATTGCCTGGATTTATCACTTATTAACTCTTTAATTTTAATTGATCTGTGCCTCAGTTTCTTTATCTGTAATACTGGAATAACAATAGTATCTACCTTACAGGGTTGTTACAAGGTCTTCTAAAAGATTTGTGAGTAGCCAAGAAACACAGTGCACTGTGAATAGTCGTCGATCAATAGATTTGGCTGTCAACTTACTCCCCCTAGGAGTACCAGGGGTCATATCCCCTCTCCAACACAGATTATCCACTGACCTTGATAACCTCTGTCAGTGTGGTCTCAGTGTCAGGAGAACCAGACATGTAAAACCAAGGCTCAATCAATAAATATGTTCAATACCGCATTGTTACTGCACAGAATGGTCTGTAATCTTAAAATTGATATTGCAGATCTAGATCATTGTATTCTAGTTTAAGCCAAAATTCCATAGCTTAATAGCCCAGCATCCTTGTCGTTTGTCAGAGTCTGAGATAACTTTGGTTGCTAACTTATACTATGTGGCATATATGTAACTTAATGTTTTCTAAGGTGGGTTAGTATGCTATCCTAGAATAAAACCACTCTATTCCTCTGCTTCTTATACTAGTTACAAAAACCAAGAATGTAACCAGTACAGTGCTTTCTTTTCCCCAATGGTAAACCTAGAACTTAATGTGTCCTAAAATTACACATTTTAAGGAAAATTACAGGATAGTATACAAATTTCTAATGACTTATTCTAGGACTGGAAACTGTGGGTGCTGTGTACTGGGTTTTGAATACTTAGGTGTGATCACTATCTTCCAGAAAGGAATGCTGTTGGATTACTGGGAGCAACTTGAGTCAAGGCTCTAGAACTCATCACTGGCTGCTTAGGCTTCTATTAATGGTCTCAGCAAGGTGTTGAAGCATAAGATGGAAGAGCCTGGCACTGAGGACCCCATGTATATCTTCATCTTCTGGCTGGCTAAGAGTTACTGTTTTGCATTTGGGGAGTAAATTTATGCTATACAGAACTCTACCATGCAACACTGTAACTCACAGATATGTACAGTCAATTATGTTTCAATAAAAAAGAAAAGAACTCTACCATGAACTAGGACTGTCCATATAAGATATGAGCACTAAATATAGCATGGGATAAATATGAAAACTACTTGTAATTTTTTTTTTTTTTTTTTTGTCTTTTTTTGTCTTTTTCCGTGTCCGGCAACGGATCGCA
>NW_007727652.1:252965-256127 GCF_000696425.1 Galeopterus variegatus
CCGCCGCGCTTCCCAAGCGGCGCACTTATCCAGTGCGCCACCGGGCCGGCCCTACTTGTAATTTTTAAAAATACTTTTAGTCCCCGTGCTAAGGTGTATGGTGTTTATTTTCAGTACATATACTGTGTTTATTAGTGCTCTATTACTTTTATTTACTCCATATACCATAATCTGTCTGTTAAGACAGATTAGCAATTAGAGACAAAAACTAACAGAAATTAGTCTAATCTTGAATTTCAATCTGATATCAAAAGTATGTATCTAAATAATAATTAAACTTTTCAGTTACCCAAGTTATATATCTTTATTTTTATAACTAAAATATCTAATGAGAATATATAAAATGAATCTTATCAAATGCAATATGATTTGGCAAAGCTAGACAAAAAAGGCTTTTGATTAGCTAATGGGTCTAGAGCCATTTGAAACAACTGAAAGAAGTTGTCTCAACACTACTACTTTCACTAGCAAGAGAAAAATCACTTCCATTTAGTTTGTGACTATAAAAACAACAGAAGGGAAAATAAGTAATGTTACTGTACTCTTATTTTTATGGCCCCAACTACTTTTAGTTCAGAACACAACATTTTGGCTGGGTAATAATACCAATAATACCTCGTTAACAAATATTTTCGGTGCCTACCATATGTAAGATTCTGTGCTAGGTTTTATGGGACTAAAAAGAAAAGTCTATATTGGCAAAAGATTTTATTTCCATAACTGACTACTGACTTATGAACATATTTTTATGACCAAAGAATATATCAAATTCAGACATGTTTTCAGAAAGCTCCAGTAAGAGTAAAAAATATTTGTATGTATCAGATGTGGCTTGCCTAAATATTTCCCCTTTCTTTCACTTTAAAATAATTGCCTACAATTTGATGTGTCTAGTTGTCAAAGAGACATTGGTAAGATTCATGAATTTTCTGTATTCTCAGATTTTCCACCACTAGCTAAGATTTTTAGATTACATGGGTAAATTAGATGGCTTAGACATAAAACCTAGCTTTCTACTGCCCTAGATTGTCAATTTAACAATCTAATTAGCACACTTAATCCCACTGCTGTGTATTTATCCAAAAGAGAGGAAATTAGCATACTGAAGAAATACCTGCACCCCCATCTTTATTGAAGCACTATTCACAATAGCCAAGATATGGAATCAGCCCAGGTGTCCATCAACAGATAAATGGATAAAGAAAATGTGGGATATATATACAATGGAATACTACTCAGTCATGAAAAAGAATGAAATCCTGTCATTTGCGGCAACATGGATGAACCTGGAAGACATGTTAAGTAAAATAAGTCAGGCACAGAAAGATAAATACCACATGTTCTCACTAATATGTGGGAGATAAAAAATATATGAATTGAACTTTTAGAAGTAGAGAGTACAATTGTGGTTACTAAAGGCTGAGAAGGGAAGCAGATGGGGGGACAAGGAAAAGTTGGTTAATGGGCAAAACGTTACAGCTAACTAGGAATAATAAGTTCTAGTGTTGTACTATAGTGCTAGACATCTATAATGAACACTAATTTATTGTATGTTCTCAAATGGATAGAAGAGAGGAGACCAAATTTTCCACCACAAGAAATGATAAAGTTTTATGATGATGAAAATGCTAATTACCCTGATTTCATCATCACACATTGTATACATGTATTGAAATATAACTCTGTACCCCATAAATATGTACTATCAATATGTTTCAAAGACAAATAAATTCCTTTAAAAGAAAGAATTATACAGCCAATTGATCTTTGACAAAGGCAACAATAAGATAACATTGGGAAAAAGAATCCCTCTTCAATAAATGGTACTGAGAAAACTGGAAATCCATATGTAGAAAATGAAACTATACTTGTACCTTTTGCCATATACCAACATCAACTCAAAATGGATTAAAAATTTAAATATAAGACCTGAAACTCTAAAATTCCTGAAAGAAAACATAGGGGAAACACTTCAGGATATAGGACTGGGCAAAGACTTTATGAATACAACCCTAAAAGCACAGGCAACAAAAGAAAAAATAAACAAATGAGATTATATCAAACTAAAAGCCTTCTGCACATCAAAAGAAACAATTAACAGAGCAAAAGACAATCTGCAGAATGGGAGAAAATATTTACAAACTATGCAGCCGGCAAGGGATTAATATCCAAAATATATAAAGAACTCAAACAACTCAACAGTAAGGAAACAAGTAACCAAATTGAAAAAATGGGCAAAGGAGCTGAATAGACATTTCTCACATGAAGATATACAAATGGCCAACAGACACATGAAAAAATGCTGAACATCACTTGGCATAAGGGAAATGCAAATCAAAACCACGCTGAGATATCATCTCACCCTAGTTAGACTGGCTATTATCAAAAAAACAGAATATCAAATGCTGGCAAGGATGTGGAGAAAGGGGAACCCTCCTAACTGTTAGTGGGACTGTAAATTGGTGCAGCCATTATGGAAAATGGTATGGAGATTCCTCAAACAACTACAGATAGAATTGCCATACAATCCAGCAATCTCACTGCTGGGTATATACCCAAAGGAATGGAAATCATCATGTCAAAGGGATACCTGCACTCCATGTTTATTGCAGCTCTATTTACAGTAGCCAAGAGTTAGAATCAACCTAAATGTCCATTTACAGAAAACTGGATAAGGAAAATGTGGTATATATATACTCAATGAAATACTACTCTGCCATAAAAGGAATGAAACTCTGCCATTCGCAGCAACATGTGTGAACTCAGAGAACATTAAGTTAAGCAAAATAAGCCAAGCACAGAAAGAGAAATGCCACATGTCGTCTCATAAGTGGAAGCTAAAATAAAGAAAGAGAAGAGAGAAAGTAAGAAAGAAAGAAACAATCACAATAATATATTGAATTTTAAAAAAAAAAGAACAGAATGTAGTTATTAGAGGTGGGAAATGGGGATGGGGAGGGGGTTAGCGAGAAATTAGTTAAGGGTCACAAAGACTGATTATGTTTTGTAAACATGAGTATACTAATTATCCCGATTTGATCACCACATATTATATACATCTACTGATATTCAATTCTGTACCCCACAAATATATATAATCAAATATGTTTCTTTTTTTTTTTTTTTTTGTCGTCTTTTTGTCTTTTTCCATGTCCGGCAACG
>NW_007727652.1:256238-259183 GCF_000696425.1 Galeopterus variegatus
TTTTTTTTTTTTTTTTTTTTTTTTTTTTTTTTTTTTTCCGGGTCCGGCAACGGGTCGCAACCCTCAGTGTTGCCCCCGTACCGGACCGGGGACCGGCAACGGGATTGCAGCCCTCGGCGTCGCTCCCGCGCCTCGCTCAGCCAGTGAGCGGGAACCGGTCTGTATGTGGGATCCGAACCCTCGGGCGGGAGCGCCGCCGCGCTTCCCAGGCGGCGCACTTATCCAGTGCGCCACCGGGCCGGCCCCTCAAATATGTTTCAATAAAAAACTGTCAAAAAGAAAAAAAATACTTCATATATTCTGCACTGTAAGCCCTTTGTTGCAAATGTGCACTGCAAATTTTCTCTCCCTCTCTGTCTTGCCTTTGCAGACTCAATTATATTGTATAATAAACAGAAATTTCTAATTCTAATAAACTTTTATGTAGTTTATCAAACTTTTCTTTGGAATTTATGCTTTAAAAATCTAATGTAAGAATACTTTCTTAATAAAATTATGTAGTTTTTCTTAAAAAAAAAAAGACTTAGCATGCTTATACATGTCCTATATGAACAGAGAAACAGAATATAATCAATTCTCACTGGGGAAGTGGTAGCTTTGGGGCATAGATTAAGGGGGTTGTAAATTAATGATCTCTTTCCTACCAAAGCTAGTAGCTTCATGGCTACTGATGAGTGTCATTTACACTGATTGTCATGCATATTTCCTCCCTTTTCCCCCCAGCACCTCAAAACATATAAACACAGAGAGATACACATTACTCACTCATAGACCCACCACGATTGAAGGACCTGAAATAAACTTTATGACCCTGCCACCTCCACAGAAGGGAGAACATACAGGACTTTTTCATAGTTCTCATCCTCAGCCAGTAGAGGCTACATAGAAAGGACTTGGGGACCAGCAATTTTGTAAAAATTTTTATTGAACCTGTTATTTGCATGCAAAGCACATTAATTTTACTTAGATTGTATTTTTATTTTTAGTGGCTTATAGGGTTGGTACTGGCACAGTTTATGGAAGGAAGTGCTAAAACCTTCCCAAGTCAGCCCCCTATGGCTCCAGGTTCCACTGAGGGAGGTAGAGGTAGGAGTAACTTATAGGCAAACAGGAGCAATTAAGTTTACGAAGTACTAAACTTTCCCAGGGAGGAGGAAGTAAGTATTTGAAATTTGGTCTATGGAACTCTACTTTAGTTCATACATTTATGAAATAGAGTTAATTTTTGAATGTGAAAAATACTTAGAATACTTCTCTTAAAACAAAATTTTATTATACAAAAAGACTCAATATTGTTAATGTATTAAACTTTAACTCTTCTTTTTCAGTAGTTTGCTTACTGCTGTAGAATCAGCTAATAAATACCATATGGTGTGGCAATTAGAAAGCTGCAGAAGTTCTTTGAATCAATTGTTGCTTACAGGTAAAGATTAATTTCTTTTGAATGGTAAACAGAAAGTACAGATGAAAAGGCACAATCAGTACAAATGTGGGATATCATTTTTCTTTGACCATTTCTTAACACAGAATATATAACTTAGCACAAAGCTGAAATATCCAATTATCTGCGAGAAGACTCATTATGCTAAATGTAAGAGTAAATGACAAGACCTTGATCTTGCTGATTTTCTGAGTTAATTCCTATATATAGGGAAAAAAGGAAAAGAAAAAAAAAATACAGTGAGTACATAAAACAGTCCCATATGTACACTTTGTATTTCCAAGTTTGTGAGTTGGTTGTATAAGAAAAATTTCCCTATAGCTAATGTTAAAATTTTTGGTTTCCCAAGCTTTCCAAAATGGATATTTAAAAACATTTTAACAAAATTTACTTATAGTTTAACAAAATAATGTTGATTCAAATATAAATTTCACATATATATTCAAAATTTATCTGAGTAAGTTAAACTCTTTTCTGAACAGCCTTATTTATGAAATTCCATTATGGAAATGGAACTCTGGATAAAGTATTCTTTTTTTTTTTTTAAAGATGACCGGTAAGGGGATCTTAACCCTTGACTTGGTGTTGTCAGCACCACACTCAGCCAGTGAGCGAACCGGCCATCCCTATATGGGATCCGAACCCGGGGCCTTGGTGATATCAGCACCGCACTCTACCGAGTGAGCCACGGGCCGGCCCAAAGTATTCTTTTTTTTAAAAATTTAAATGAATTATTCAGTTGCATCCGGAGGCCAAAAACAAAGTGAAAATAGGAACTCTGGGGAGCAAGTAAGCACCAAAGCTGCCTTTCCCTCTAAGGTTTTCTGCTAAATTCTGGAGACCTTGAGCTTCTGTTTTGATGTCTGCTTGGGGTGTAGGATTAGGAATTATTTTACTGCAGCCTAGCACAATTCAAAACTGGGAATCCAACAAACTGTACTATCAAAATATGAGTAAACAAAAATAAACCACCACATAGAAAAGAACATTGAGTAAATTTGTCTGATTCTACCTTAGTGCTGGAGGAAGGGAAAAGAAAAAAATAATCTCTCCCCAAGTATTTTTAACCAGAAGCCAGCTATCATTCTAGGGTGCAGTCTGAATTTAAACCAACTATATAATTTGGAAAATACATGGTCATTTAATTTGGAGTGGTCCCAGGTTGACGATCTCCCCCCACCAAAAAAAAAAAAAAAAGGTAGGAAAACAAAGGCAAATCCTTTCTAGAGGAAAATAAATCCTTTGTGAAGAAATGAACTTCAACCCTTGCTTTAAGGAACTTGCACAAATTAGAAAGAAATTTGTGCTAACAGACAAAAATCGCAAAATATATAGACCCGGCACAAACAGCAGACATCAAAATCAGATCATGTATTGGAACTATCAAACACATAATATAATTATGTGTTTAAAGCAAAGAAAGGGGGGCCGGACCAGTGGCGCACTCGGTAGAGGGCGGCGCTCCCGCCGAGGGTTCGGATCCCATATAGAGACCAGTCCGCTC
>NW_007727652.1:259321-271153 GCF_000696425.1 Galeopterus variegatus
GACACTGAGGGTTGCGGTCCGTTGCCGGACATGAAAAAAGACAAAAAAAAGGAAAAAAAAAAAAAAAGAAAGAAAGGGGTGAGGTGGGAGGGAAAAAAGGAATACGAGCAAGGAACAAGAGAAATAACCAAGCAGCTTTGCAAAAGAACTATGTAAATCCTCTAGAAATAAAAAATAAAACGATTAAAAGCTTAGTGGATAAGTTTAATAGTAAAACAGGCACAGCTGAAAGAAGATTAATGAACTGAAAGACTGATTTGAAGAAATTATCCAGAGTCCTGTAGAGAAACAAAGAAATGAAAGATATGAGAGATTAAAAGACATGAAGGATTGAGGTAGATTGAACAGAGAGCAAGACAAGGATAATAGAGAAAATAAAAAGGAAGTAATTTTTGAAGAGATGATGGCTAAAAATTTTCTAGAATTTTTTAATAACATCAATCTTTAGATCTACCAAGTTCAATGATTTCCATGCAGGATGGATAAAAAGAATTACATTCCTAGACACATTATAGTGACTGCACATTACCAAAAAAACCAAAGTGATCCTATGAACACCAAAGAGAAAAATGAAAAATGACTTCTCAATGACACCAATGAAAGCCAGAAAACAGTGGAATATATCTTCAATATGCTCAGAATAAGTACCTATCAACTTGAATCCTATGCCCAGCAAAAGTATCATCACATAACTATAGTAAAATAGAGGTATTTCCAGAAAATAAAAACTCAGACCTTTACTAAAAGAAACTCTAAAGAATGCAGTTAAAACCAGAAGGAAAGTGATCCCTGATGGAAGGTCTGAGATATAAGAAGGAATAATGAGGAAAGATATTTGTATATATGTACATGTATGTTTTAACACTAACATCAATAATATCTACTTAGATTTTTTTTTAAGGACAAAAAGTGCTGGGTTGGAAAAGGAAATATGAGTTATACCTCATAAAATTCCCATGGTGTTTGAGAGAAGGATAGTATTTTATTTCTTTCCTTGTTGGTGGGTACACAGTTGTTCATTTTATTATTTTTCTTTAATGTTTACATATACACATAGCTGTTTGTATGTTTAAATGCATATTTCATAATACAGAAATGAAACCAAACCAAAAAAGACAAGCACTTGACTACCAACTCTACCATCACCTAGTTACACAACTAGCAAGTAATTTAACCCCTCTGAGTCTATCTCTTCACTCAATGGAAATAATAATATGTATTTTATAAAAGTCTATGTTAATACAAACACTTATGCATAAATGTTCATAATAGCTTTATTTGTAAGAGCCAAAAACTGGAAACAACTCACATGTCCATCAACAGGTGAATGAATCAACAAGTTGTGATACATCTACATAATTTAACACTAGTTAGTAATCGAAAGAAATGATCTATTCCATTAAAAAACATTTTTGAAATGACAAACTTTCTGAAACAGAGAACAGATTAGTGGGTACCAGGGCTAGTGATGGGATGCAGGAGGGATGTGAGTATGGTTATATAAGGGCGGCAAACAGGATCCTTGTAATGTTGGAACTGTTCAGTATATTGAGCGTGATGAGGGATACACAAATCTATGTAGGTGATAAAATTGCATAGAATTTAATACACACACATGAGTACAGGTAAAAGTGAGAAAATCAGAATAAGATTGGTAGGTTATTTCAATGTCAATATCCTAGAGGTGATATTATACTATAGTTTTCCAAACCATTGGAAGAAACTAGGAAAAGTGTACAAGTGATCTCTGTGTATTATTTCTTACAACTTCATGTAAATCTATAATTATTTCCATCTAAAAAAGTGAATGGGGGCTGGCCCGGTGGCGCACTGCTATAGTGCGCCACTTGGGAAGCGCGGTGGCGCTCCCGCCGAGGGTTCGGATCCCACATACAGACCGGCCGCTCACTGGCTGAGCGAGGGGCAGGAGCAACACCGAGGGTTGCGATCCCGTGGCTGGTCCCGGTCCGGTACGGGCGCGACACTGAGGGTCGCGATCCGTTGCTGGTCACAAAAAAAGACAAAAAGGAAAAAAAAAGAAAAAAAAAAAGTGAATGATCTAGTTATACACACAACTTGGATGATTTTCAGAATAATTATGCTGAATGAAAGAAGCTAGACAAAAAAGAATTCATACAGTATGATTTCATTTATATAAAATTCTAGAAAATGCAGTTTTATCTGTAGTGGCAGGAAACAGAACAATGGGACAAGAGTTGGGGGATGAGGAGGATTAGAAGGGAGGTATAAAGAGGCATGAGGAAACTTTGGAGGGTTATGGATATGTTCATTATCTTGATTGTAGTAATGGATTCAAGAGTGTATACATACGTCAAAACCTCCGTGTGTTATGATTTCTCCTTATTTAGGCTAAAAAGCAATGAACCTGTAAGCTCTGTACCATAGTGTCTAAGATAATAGTCATATTAAATCTGGAGAAATATATTTTCTTGTTTAGGCTCATTATAATGAATTAGAATTTCTGACTTAATAAATCATATTACTTATTCAAAATGTTATCAAATGTATTAATATAGTAATTAAAATTGGTCAAGCAAAATAATGGTTCCTTCTCCTGCTAAATATTAGAATAATTTTAACTTCTTGATATCTCCAAATATCAAGGATTGAAATAAATCCTTTATGTGACTTCTATATTAGCTTGAACTTTTAAAAATATTAGTATCTTGGAAAGAAAATACCAGATACAGCTTCAAGTTTCACCTATTTCCTAATGTGTGAAAATATATTTCATAAAGAAATTCTGGTTTGGTTCTGTTTATTGTGTTTTTCTATTCTTTTGCCCTGTACACTGTTTCTGACGATTTATTTTTTCGATTTGTTTTTTTTCTTTTAAGTGCCAAGAATTCAAGAGCCTGACAGTCAATATTCAGTTACATATTTGAAAAAGATATTTTCTGTTGAAGAGGAAAGGCTTGTGATTAATCCTGGAAAGGCAGAGTGGTGGAAACAAGCAGGACTAAACCCGATAATGACAGAAACTGTGGAACATCTGAATACATGTTTGTGTTATGATGACCTATCTTCTAATGACACTAAAATAGAGATATTTTTTCTTACAAAAGTTCTTCAATTAGAATGTAAGTACATAATAGTAAATATGACTTGTATGAACATTTTCAGAATGAGAAAATGTTAGTTACTAGATTTCCTCTAGGTGATGGAGAAAACATAAAGAAGTTCTAACATTCAATATTGGCTCTGGCTCTGCCAGAATTTATGACCTTGGGCTTTTATAGCCTCCATTTTCTTCCTTAAGAAAATAAGGAATTTTGACTAGCTAATCCTACGATTCTGGTCTGTCCTAAAATTCTGTAGTCTTAGTTTTTAAATTTCTAGCCATTTTCAATTAAAATGACTTTGATAGGGGCTAGAAAGTTGGTTAGAGCATGGTGCTAATACCAGGGTCTAGGGTTTGATCCCTGTAACAGTCAGCGCCCCTCCCCCAACAAAAAGTGACTTTCTTTTATAAATGATTAAATTGACAGCACAGTTTCTGTTTACATCAGCTTAAGCACAAACCAGAATTTTATAGTAACTTATTTTTTGACCTGACAGCTGGACTTTGGTGTTCGATAATACCTGGTAATCTCTCTTCAACAACAGAAAATCTTCCACTGTTATTAAAAAGTTTACTAATTTAGCATTTTTTATTTACACAATGTAAGAAGTGACACTTTTGAGTGTCAACCTTTTGAGCTATTTTGGTTGCTATATATGCCATTGTAGTAAATGGAATATACTTAGCATGAATTATACCTTTTTGAAATATATATGTATTGTTTTAAAATTCATTTGTGCAATAATTAGTAAATTTTGATCTTAAAGGATTTAGGAAAGTTTAAATTTAGTTTATTATAGAGTAATAAGTATATTTAAAAGTGAATTATAGAAAATTTTATGTATGTTGGGAGTCTGGTCTAAGAAGATAAGGAATTGGGATGAGAGTTGTTATCAGCAAGGAGTGTTTCAAAGACAGAAGACATAGAAAGCTTTAGATGTGGTCGAAAGGAAGACAGACAGAGACTATATCAAGCATATGTATACCAGTCTATTCCAGGCCTGGATAGTACCCATGGTAGAGTAAGAACTTTAAAAGAGATTAGGTCAAATTGCTAGACAAAGAAAAGGGAGAAGATTTTATGTGTTCTTCAAAATATCCAAATAGTGTATTAAATCTATAAAACTATGTAGTCTTTATTATGCTATGTAACTAATTTGAGGTTAAAATAAAATGTATCATTCACCTTAATACCCCCCAAAATTATGATAATTATGAAATTTAAGAAGCAATAACTATACCTGGAGCTCACAGCCAAGGTGTCAGTATGGGTGGTTAGAGAGGGAATAGTAGAGGAAAATAATCAGAAAAGTGAAATAATAAGCAGTTCCTGTTTACCTGCTAAACATACCAGATTATCTCTAGAGAATATCTCAGAGATTGCAAATTGGTAGCACTCACAGGCCCTATTCAACCCACACATTATTGACTCATATAGTGTTTTAATTAGTTATCAACCTTTAAAATTTGGGGGATTTCACATATATGATCTATATTTTGAGTTTGTTTTTAAAATTCCAAGAACTGGACTCAGATTCTCATATGGCAACAAATGGCTGCGGCCATTAGCACCTCACAACTTTAGAAAGAACATGCACTCTCCAGCTCGCTGTAGTTCCCAGAACTCATGAATTGAGGACAGGTGTTAGTTGGGATTTAGCATTACTCTTTTGTCTTACATTTAGTGTAGTTAAGAGGAAAATGAAATGTTTCTATACCTATATCTCTATTAAATGAGAAAATAAAACAAAATTGTAGACCACATTTTGGAAGAAAAGATTACAAAGTTGATCTACACAAAGACTATGATTTAAGCACTAGCCATATACTTCACTCATTCACATTATTTAGTTGGCCTTATAGGCATTTAAGTTTTTTTCAAATCAACTTTATGAGGTATGATTTACATATAATAAATTGCACTCATTTTAACTGTACAGTTTGATGCATTTTGACAAGTATATATATCTGTGAAACTACCACCATAATTAAGATATAGAATATTTTCATCACCAAAAAGTTCCCTTGTGCCCATTTGCAGTCATTCTCCCTCTATACGATCCCTCTCCCCCACCAACCTTCACCCCTGACTCCTGGCAACCACTAGTCTACTTTCTGTAACTATATATTAGTTTCCCCTGTTCTAGAATTTCATTTATAGAATCATGTAGTATGAACTCCTTTGTGTCTGGCTTCTTCCATTCAGCATAACATTTCTGAGATTCATCCATGATGTTGTGTATATCACTAGTTCATTTATTTTTATTTCTGAGGAATGTGTCATTATATGGATGTACTACAGTTTACTTATCAGCTCTCCTGGATTTTTTCCCCAGTTTTTATTATTGTGAATAAACTACTATGAATATTCGTATACAAATCTTTTTGTGGACGTATGTTATCATTTCTCTTGAGTGAATATTTCGGAGTAGAATTGCTGAGTCTTATCATAGTTATATGTTTAATTTTATGAGATACTACTAAATTGTTTTCCAAAGTGATCGCACCATTTTACATTCCCACCAGCAATTGCGAGAGTTCCAGTTACTCTATAACCTTGGTAACACTGGGTATTGGCAGTCTTTTAAATTTTAGCCGTTCTAATGGATGTGTCGTGGTATTTCATTGTGGTTTTAATTTGTATTTCCCTTATGACTCATCACGATGAGCATCTTTTTACACGCTCATTGGCCATTTGTATAGCTTCTTTTTTAGAAAATACATAACTGCTTTATTGAGATATAATTCATATACCATACAATTGACCCACTTAAAGTATACCATTCAATAGTTTTTAGTATGATCACAGAGTTGTGCATTTATCACCACAAACCATTTTAGAACACTTTTATCACCCCAAAAAGAAACTTCATATTCATTACCAGTTACTGTCCAGCTATGGAATCATTAATCTATTCTCTGTCTCCACAGATTTGTCTCTTCTGGACATTTCATATAAATGGAATCATACAATAAGTGGCCTTTTGTGACTGGCTTCTTTCACCTAGCATGTTTTAAAGATTCACCCATGCTGTAGAATGTGCATATCTTATATAAAGAAATGTTCAAAACTTTTGCTAATATTTTAATTGGATTGCTTTTTCAATGTTGTTTTAAGAGTTCTCTATGTATTTTGGGTAGAGTCCTTTGTCACTTATATGTACTGCAAGTATTTTCTTTCAGTCTCTGGCTTGCCTGGTATGTAAACCTTTGACTCATACAGTAAATGTTACCTCCTAGGCCATGCATGACTCATTGTAAGCCTATTAGCAATAGGGCATCCTGTAATTCCTTCTTTGACAGGTAACCTGGTTCCTATAGCAAGAAAAAGAGATGCTAAATTTTATTGTTTTTAAAAATTTATTTTATTTTGACAGAAAATTGATTTTCAGGGCAGTAATCAAAGTACTCCTAAGGATCAAATTATATTAATAAAAAAAACACAACTAAAAGTTATATTAATCCCCAGTGGAACACTTGTTTAAGCATGGAGGTCATTTGGGTATTTTCTATTTTCTGTTTTCAGCATGGCTAGAACATAAAAGTTGTTCCTCATCTATTGTACTTATTAGTGAGAAATCTGCAAATGAGCATTTATTGCCTTCACAAAAGAGCCCATCTCTGGTAAAAGAAGTACCAGCTCTGCGTTTTCCTGATGAATATATCTCTGTGACAAGACCAACAAAAGAAGAAAAACCAAAGAAAGATCAAGAACTAATTTATAGAACAATCCAAAAGAAAGAAAATGAAGATCACTTTGAACTTGACTGCACAGTACCATCTATTGAATCATCTTCCCCTTCAAGAATTAAAAAAGCATTGATTGAAAGTGGTAAAAAACCTGAGAATGAGTTGGACCTTTTGAGTGACTTTATTATGCTACGAAATAAACATAAGATGTGTACCTCAAAGACTGAAGTCACAGGCACCAGTGAAAAAGATGGTGGGTAATTTAGTAATATTTTGCATAGATATGATAGAACTAAGTGCATAATTTATTTGAGAAGGCAAAGAAATAAATCTCTTCTAGATAAAATTATATTATTTTTCATAGTCAAAGAAAATGGCATTGGGCCGGCCCGGTGGCGCACTGCTACAGTGCGCCACTTGGGAGTGCGGCGGCGCTCCCGCCGAGGGTTCGGATCCCACATACAGACTGGCCGCTCACTGGCTGAGCGAGGTGCAGGCGCGACACGAAGGGTTGTGATTCCGTTTCTGGTCCCGGTCCGGTACGAGTGCGACACTGAGGGTTGCAATCCGTTGCCGGTCACGAAAAAAGACAAAAAGGAAAAAAAAAAAAGAAAATGGCATTGATTCATGATATTTCTTATATATGGGGATAGATATGGATATATAGGTATAGATTTAGATAAAGTTATAGATATGTATTTTCCAAAAAATTTTAAAGTGCATTTGAATTTGTAATTAAAGCTACTACTATAAAACTTGCTTTCTACAACTTGGCCATCCAAATTCATAGTTTTTCTAACTTTTGTTCATCATTCTGTCATTCTTTTTTCTCTTTTAGCTGACAGCCCTATGTCAATATTTTGACTTAGTGTACTTAAGAACTTTCCTTGCCCATTTAATTGCTTATTACTTTTTCTAACATTACCAAAGATTTGCTGTTTGAGTTGTAATTGTCTTGCATTCATTGCTTATAACCACATCAAAGATAACATAATGTGTCATGTCATTTCACTTCTGGTAAAAATAGGATTTCTAGAATAAGTTTGACATAGGTTGCCCTGGTGAAATAAATATAAAAATAATTATGTGACTTAGAGCATAGTTAGATCTTGTTGTTCTATATGCTATTATGAACACAAGATCTTCAATTCTTAGTGTCATGATGATTGCATATACTTTTTTGAAAGACGTGACAGAGGGCAGTGCTGCTTCTCAGATCCTGAGTTTGGATTGTTCCTCCTTGAAGCTGTGCTGCCACAGTGCTCTACGCATTTCCAAGAGCAACAAAAAATAAGGAAATGTTTGGATGCCGCATTACCAAACCTGAGGTGATCTTCAAGTTGGAATAAGGAGCAGAGCCGTGGATGACTGGTGAACCCCCAAAACAGAACCTCCCAGCCCTCAGGAGAGAGGCACCATGCCAGAGAGGCCTGAGATCCACGGAGACCATGCACCCCGCAGTGCCAGCGTGCAACCCAGCAGGTAGGCCTTGCCACCTCCTGACTCCATCCCCAGCCCAGCCAAGTGCATGCTGATCAGAGAGGCGCCCCACCAGAGAGGCTCAAGACCCGTGGAGACCACGCACCCCACGGTGCCAGCACATGACCCAGCAGGTAGGCCTCACCACCACTGGACTCCATCTCCAGCCCAGCCAAGTGTGCACCGACCAGAGAGGCACCTCCCCGGAGAGGCCCAAGACCCGAGGCGACCACACACCCAAGGTGCCAGTGGGCGACCAAGCAGACACTGAGGCAGCCATGCCAAATTGGCAGCCCCAGCAGCATCATAGCCAGACAATGGTGTCGAACCACTGGATCGTGAAATCTCCTGCCACAATGACTGAACATCAAAGGAAAGATACCAGAAATATGAAAAATCAAGAAGGTACACCCCTAAAGGGTAATAACTCTCAAGCTCTAGATTCTATAGAACAAGAAGCCCTTGAAATGTCTAACGAGGAATTTTGAGTGTTAATTCTAAGGAAACTAAATGATATACAAGAAAACTCAGCTACACAACATGATGAAATGAGGAAAAGTATACAGGACCTGAAAGAAGAAATGTACAAGGAAATCAGTACTCTGAAAAAGAATCTAGCAGAGCTTGCCAAGCTGAAGAATTCATTCAACAAAATAAAAAACAGAACAGAGAGTTTAACCAGCATGCTTGCAGAAGCAGAAGACAGAACTTCTGACCTTGAAGATGGGCTGTTTGAAATAACACAGGCAGACCAAAAAAAAAAAAAAAAAAGAAAGAAAAAAGAACTAAAAACATTGAAGAAAATCTAAGAGAGATATCAGACAACCTTAAATACTCAAATATCCAAGTCATGGGTATTCCAGAAGGTGAGGAAAAAGGAGCTTGCATTGAAAACATATTTAACAAAATAGTGGCAGAAAACTTCCCAGTTATTGGAAAAGACACAGATCTTCAGATTCAGGAAGCTCAAAGATCCCTAGCTTAATTCAACCCAATAGGGTCTTCTCCAAGACATGTTATAGTCGAATTGGCAAAACTCAAAGACAAAGAGAGAATCTTAAAAGTTGCAAGAGGGAAGCATCAAATCACCTATAAGGGAGCCCCAATCAGGCTAACATCAGACTTTTCATCACAAACCCTAAAAGCCAGGAAGGAATGGATGATATATCCAAAATAATATAAAACAGAGATTGCCAGCCAAGAATACTCTACCCCACAAGGCTATTCTACCTAAATGAAGAGCAAATAGTATATTTCTCAGACAAACAAAAACTGTAGGAGTTCACTACCATACCACCATCCTTACAAGAAATTCTCAAGGGAGTACTGGGTTTGGTGCCTGAAAAATAACTACCACTGCCATAAAAACTCAAGAAAAATCCACACCTACTAGTAAAATAAAAATGCCAACAATGAAGAGAAAAAAAAAGTTTATCTACAACCCAAGGAACCTGCAAATACAGAAGACAAACAGTAAATCAGAAAGAAAGGAACAAGAGACACTTAAGACATCCAAACAAAGATCAGTAAAATGCTAGGAGTAAATCAACACTTTTCAATAATAACTCTTAATGTAAAAGGATTAAATTCCCCAGTCAAAAGATACAGACTGGCTGACTGGATGAAAAAGGAGGGCCCAACTAGATGCTGCCTTCAAGAGACCCACTTCACTTATAAAGACTCACATAGACTAAGAGTGAAAGGATGGAAAAAGACTTACCATGCAAACGGAAATGAAAAACAAGCTGGAGTAGCTATTCTTATATCTGATAAAATAGACTTTAAACTAAAAACCATAAAAAGAGAGAATGAGGGCCACTACATAATGATAAAAGGATTGATCCATCAAGAAGACATAACAATCAAATATATATGCACCCAATGTCGGAGCAGCCAGATTTATAAAGCAAACTCTATTAGACCTAAAGAAGGAAATAGACACTAATACCACAATAGCAGGGGACCTGAACACCCCACTATCAGTATTGGACAGATCATCTTGGCAAAGAATCAGCAGAGAAACACAAGATCTAAACAATACTCTAGACCAATTGGACTTGGCAGATATCTATAGAACATTCCATCCAACAACCTCAGAATATTCATTCTTCTCATCAGCACATGGATCATTCTCCAGGATAAACCACATGTTAGGTCACAAATCAAGTCTCAACAAATTCAAAAAAATTGGAAGTATCCCATGTATTTTTTTCAACCACAATGGATTAAAACTAGAAATCAATAATAAACAAAACTCTGGAAAGTATACAAACACATGGAAATTAAACAACATTCTACTTAACAATACATGGGTCCAAGAAGAAATCAAACAGGAAATAAAAAAATTTATTGAAACTAATGAAAATAATGATACATCATACCAAAACTTGTGGGATACAGCAAAGGCAGTACTAAGGGGGAAATTTATTGCATTAAATGCCTACCTCAGAAAAATGGAAAGCTGGCAAGTGAACAATCTAATAAAGCGCCTTAAAGAACTAGAAAAACAAGAACAATCCAAACCTAAAGTTAGCAGAAGGAAAGAAATCATCAAGATCAGAGCAGAACTTAACGAAATTGAAACCCAAAAAACAATACAAAAGATCAACAAATCAAAAAGTTGGTTTTTTGAAAAGATAAACAAAATCGACAAACCACTTGCATGGCTAACAAAAAAAAGAAGAGAGAAGATTCAAATAACAAAAATTAGAAATGAAAAAGGTGATATTACAACCGACCCAAATGAAATACAACGAATCATCCGAGACTACTATAAACAGCTATACACCAACAAGTTCGAAAACCTGGAGGAAATGGATAAATTCCTGGACTCACACAAGCTTCCAAAATTAAACCAAGAAGATATAGAAAACCTGAATAGGCCAATAACAATAAAGGAGATTGAAGATGTTATCAAAAAGCTCCCAAAAAAGAAAAGCCCAGGACCAGACGGATTCACAGCAGAATCTTACCAAACATTCAAAGAGGAAATGACACCGATTCTTTACAAACTATTCCAAAAGACTGAAACAGAAGCAAAGCTTCCAAACACATTCTACGAAGCAAACATCATCCTGATACCAAAACCAGATAAAGATATAACCAAGAAAGAAAACTACAGGCCAATATCCTTGATGAATATAGATGCAAAAATCCTCAATAAAATATTAGCAAACAGAATACAACAACACATATGCAAGATCATTCACCACGATCAAGTGGGATTCATCCCAGGGAAGCAAGGTTGGTTCAACATACACAAATCAATAAATGTGATCCACCATATTAACAAAATCAAACACAAGGACCATATGATCATCTCTATTGACGCCGAAAAAGCATTTGATAAAATCCAACACTCATTCATGACAAAGACCCTTTATAAATTAGGTATAGACGGAAAGTATCTCAACATAATCAAAGCCATATACAATAAACCCACTGCCAATATCATCCTGAATGGGGAAAAACTAAAAGCTTTTCCTTTAAAAACAGGAACCAGACAAGGATGCCCACTCTCACCACTACTATTCAACATAGTATTGGAAGTATTAGCCAGAGCAATCAGAGAAGAGAAGGAA
>NW_007727652.1:271305-271848 GCF_000696425.1 Galeopterus variegatus
TACCAAAACAGCATGGTACCAGCATAAAAACAGACACACTGATCAATGGAATAGAATAGAGAATCCAGAAATCAACCCACACACCTACCACCATCTAATCTTTGACAAAGGAACCAAGCCTATACACTGGGGAAGAGACTGCCTCTTCAGTAAATGGTGCTGGGATAACTGGATATCCACATGAGAGAGAATGAAACTAGATCCATACCTCTCACCATATACTCGTATAACTTCGTATAATCTCACCATACTAAAATCAACTCAAAATGGATTAAAGAATTAAATATACACCCTGAAACAATAAAACTTCTTAAAGAAAACATAGGAGAAACACTTCAGTAAGTAGGACTGGGCACAGACTTCATGAATACAACCCCGAAAACATGGGCAACCAAAGGAAAAATAAATATAATAATAATAAAATAAATATAATAAAAAATAAATGGGATTAAAAAAAGCTTCTGCACAGGAAAAGAAACAAGAGAGTTAAAAGACAACCAACAGAGTGGGAGAAAATATTTGCAAAATATACATCTAACAAAG
>NW_007727652.1:272063-281355 GCF_000696425.1 Galeopterus variegatus
AATAGGCCTTTCTCAAAGGAAGATATAAGAATGACCAACAGACAGATGAAAAAAATGCTCATCATCACTCTGCATTCTGGAAATGCAAATCAAAACCACACTGATACCATCTCACCCCAGTTAGGATGGCTAATATCAAAAAGACTGTGAATGATAAATGCTGGTGAGGTTGCAGAGAAAAAGGAACTCTCATAAATTGTTGGTGGGACTGCAAAATTGTGCCGCCCCTGTGGAAAATGGTATGGAGGTTCCTTAAACAATTGCAGATAGATCTACCATATGACCCAGCTATCCCACTGCTGGGAATATACCCAGAGGAATGAAAATCATCAAGTCGAAGGTATACCTGTTCTCCAATGTTCACTGCAGCACTATTTACAATAGATAAGAGTTGGAACCAGCCCAAATGTCCATCATCAGATGAGTGGAGATGGAAAATGTGGTATAGCTACACAATAGAATACTACTGTGCTATAAAAAGAATGAAATACTGCCATTTGCAACCACATGGATGGACCTAGAGAGAATTGTATTAAGTGAAACAAGTCAGGCACAGAAAAAGAAATATCACATATTCTCACTTATTTGTGGGAGCTAAAAATAAATAAATAAATACAAAAATAAACTGGGGGGGAGGGAAGAAGACAGAACAATTACAATTCCTTAAAGTTGATAGGACAAGCGAACAGATATGAGGTTGTTGGGGGGGAGCAGGGAGAGGGTAGAGGGAGGAAGGTTTCGGTAATGGGCCACAATAATCAACCAAATTGTATATTGACAAAATAAAATTAAATAAATAAATAAAAAACAAAAGATGTGACAGCCTTGTATAGATCTGCTTAAAGTTATATTACTTTGTCCGTCCTTTTTTTGCAGTGAAATATTTGGTGAAGATAAAGATTAGTATCTAAAAGTTTCAGAATTTTGTGATCCTTTGTTTACATTTATTCACCTTTAAGTTTCTTTTTATGGAATTCTTTAACCACCTTATAATCTACCTTAATAGGTGACAATTTCATATGTAACTGAGATCTTTCTAACCAATATTTACACCATAATTCAAGTGTAACTTCTGCATAAAAGAATGAACCAAATATAAAGAATTATCTTGTAAATGTGATATAAAAATAGGAGTTTTTAAAAGATTTCTTTTTTTCAGATTTGTTAATTTTTTGAAATCCTATTCATATTTGGGGTAAAAAAACGAATCCACTCCAAAATTAACACTGACATTCTTTTCTGATTGTCATACTTGTGTTACTGGCTTGTAGTAGCATATTATTAGCAACAGAAAATGAGGGAAAGCAGCAACAAAGAAGGAAAAGATAAAAAGAACATTTTCTTGTAAAAAAAACTAGCCATTAATTTACTAAACAATTAAAAGAATATTAATGTTAGATGGGAATGTTTCTGTACTCCTGATGTTAGGTGGGAATGCTTCTATATGCAATTAGTGTTTTATTCCTGGCCTCTTTGCCCCTTTATACATTCTCCCTAGAAGGGGTGGGAAGAATTATCTGAATTGTAAATTTGGAAAGAATAAATTGGGCAAAAGTTTGTGAGAATGAGTTACCCAGGAGAAAGTCATTCTCCTCGGCTTCTCTATGTCATGACTCTTTCCTGGGCAGTCCCCTCTCCCCCCCACCCAATGAAGAATCCTATCCCAGTTCAGCATACCCTAGGACCGGATGGGTAATTGCCTAATTCTGATGTTTAGTTAGTAAGCTCAATTTACTCTCAAACTAAGCTCTGTTCTCCTACTTATACTTTATTAGTAATAAAGGTAGTATTCTGGTGTATATTTTACTTCTTGTCTTATTTTACAGTTGATTCAGGGACAAGAAATGTTACAACTTATTAAGTTCCCTCAAAAATTCCAATAATAATATTATTTGATTTTACCTCTTCCAGTTATTTATAGTTAGTTGAAGGAATTACTGGAAAGCATCATAATCCAATTTAGGATATACTTCATTATTACATTTTTAACCATGTATTTAAAGCTCATATATTGAAATGTTTCAAGATGGTAATGTGTTCCTAAAATTATCTTGTAATCATATTATTGATGGATGACATTATTACCTAGTTAAAATAACTAAAATTATATTATTGAATACTCTTCAATACCTAGGAAAGAAGAAAAAACTAACTTTATTGAACACTCTGCCAGGCACAAAATTACACATTAGAGGTAAATATGATACTGTTGCTAGCCAGTGTAACAGAGTAGGCCAGACATGTAGATAGATCATTTCAATACAGTGTGGAAAGTACTGGGAGAGAAGTATGCACAGAGTACTGAGGAAACAAACAGGAGGGCACTGTGCTGGCTGGAAGTAGGGTGGGCAGTTACATAAGACTTCTTAGAGAAGGTGCCTGAAAGCTGATGGGTAAGTAGAACAATTGGCCTAGTTAAGAAAGGATGGAGACAGAGAAGGCTTGGGGCAGAGGAGAAGATGAGTAGCAGAAAGAGGTGTATGTGGAAAGTCACAAAGAAATGATGTAGCACAGTATCAGGAACTGTACTTGGTGTTTAATCCTTTTAACAATATTTAAAGTGAGTATATTTATTTATATTTTATCTATGAGGAAACTGAGGCTAGGGTCAGAACTGAGATTGAAACACTGATCTGATGCTATAGTTCTTTTCATTTTTACCGTTTATCTTCCTACCCAGCAGAGTGTAAGGTCCACTGATCTGAATAATTGTTCAATTTAATACTGACATGTTTCAATGAAGAAATTTAACCCTTATAATAATATTTTAGAAGAAATCATTAAAGTAATATTTAGTTTCTCCTGAACAACACAGATTAATCTTTTTTTTATTAGAATTTCGAGATAAAGAAGAAAGTTCTTTGACTCTTCAAGAAGAAAGTCCTATTGTTTGTACGAATAAAACCCTAGAGAAAATAAATAAGGAAAGGGGAGCAGATAATGTTATTGAAATTCAAGCATCAGGTATGCTACATACTTTTAAAATGCACTCAGATTTACTTAGTTTGAAATTCCTTTCCTGCATATCTAGGACATACCTCATTTTCCATGAAATTTTTTTCATTTGTTTCAGATATTTCTTCTTTCCACTCCTACTTTCAGATTACTTCCAGACCTCGAAGGCCCTGTTCATTGCCTCTGCCCCTTCCCACTGCCCTTCTCCAGTCCACTAAGTGTTATTTCTTCCCTCATTTAAACTGCTGCTGCTTCCCTTAATTCATATATCCAGTCTGGAAAATGAACTGCTCTCTCTGTTCTCTTACCCACTATCAGGATAATGTACATAAGTTACTATTGATTCCTGTATTGATTTTTTTGTGTTCTGCTGTAAAGAAGAATATACTTTGACTCCTAAAGAACAGGCTGCTTAAGAACATCATGCTCCTTATTAAAATCAATAAGTAAATATGACACTAGTTCTCAAGTGTCTTTTCATTCTTTTGGTTCAATTTTATTTATGGTCTCTAGATGATTATGCAACTCTTTAAATAATGATATTCTAGTTAAAACTTGAAGTAATTTGTCATTGTTACAAATGTGTTTGGTTGTAAGCTAATAGTGGAGGAGGGAAAAGAAAAAACTTATGTGATTCCTGTTATATGGCTCTTCATACTTGCCATGTCATATTAGTTACTGAGTAAATCCTTTCTGATAAATAAGATATCCATAAAATTATATAATTCTACAGGGGTTTTTTTGTTTGTTTTTACTAGTCTATTTATCCAAAAATAAGTCTCTATATAATCTCATGATTTTTAACTCAGAAAATAATTTGGATAGAAGTTCAGATTTCCATGAAGTAATATGTTTAATTGGCTTATCAAAAAGAGAGTACTATCCTTATAAAAACATTGCCTTTAATGCTTTTATTTTTGCAGATAGTCAGTGCCAAGCATACTGTCTCCTAGAAGCAGCAGCCACTCCTATCTTAAAAAAACTTGCATGCCTCTGCACTCTCCCTGCTGCTAATTGGAAATTTGCCACTGTTATTTTTGACCAAACAAGGTTCCTCTTAAAGGAACAAGAAAAAGTAATAACTGATGCCATTTACGAAGGTGAGTGCAAATAAAAGTCACATTATTTTAAAAAGATGTAAGTTTATGGATTATTGAATCGAATAAGTAAAAATTTAGTATGGAAGATTCAGAAACTAGTCATGGATAAAAGCATAACTAATTGAGCTTATGGTACCTGACCCCCCCGCCCCAACCAATACTGGAGGATAATCTAAGTAAGAGAAAAAGGTAAGAAATATCTGCCATTGCTTCTTAGTGTAGCTCCTAAATAATATATATATATATATATATATATATATATATATTACTTGACAGATTCCTATTGCAGAAACCAAATTAACCCTATTATTGTTAGCATCTGAACTACTCAGTCTCCTTCAAAAAACGGAAGTCAAAAAATGGAGTAAAGTCAATCCTGGATTTTTTTTCTTCTGGCTAAGACGGAGTAACAGGGACTATATTTATCATCCTGCCAGAAATAACAAAAAAAGACAAAGGCAAAATACATCAAACAAGTTTTTAAGACCATGGATATCAGGCAATGAAGAACAGTGGCTCTTGAGAGATGGGAAACAAGTGAGGTTAGCCTGACCATTACCCTAGCTTACTGCCTTGAAAGAGTTGCCAGGACATGGCATGGAGAGGGACGGGTACCTGAGCAAGAGCCTTGTGGACAATTTGAATTGAGGAAACAGAGCTGAGAGTCCAGGGAGACCAAGATGAATACAGTTCAAGAATGTATATTAGAGAGCACAGAGCTTCATAAAGAGAGTCCTAAAGATCTGCAGAGGATCTCCCTCAAGTATAAAGGGTCTTTAAAAAGTTCATGGAAAGGGCCGAGCCTGTGGCGCACTTGGGAGAGTGCGGCGCTGGGAGCGCAACGCTCCCGCCGCGGGTTTGGATCCTATATAGGGATGACCGGTGCGGCCGGTCTCAAAAAGGACAAAAAAAAAAAAAAAAAAGTTCATGGAAAGATTTTTATTATCTTTTAATTCTAGTTTAAGAGTATCAATCAAAGAATATATGTGAGAAAATTACCTGAGTTTGAGGAAACAAACCATCTGAAAGGATTAGAGGGAATAATAATCTGCATTCACACAGGGCAGAAGATGTCTGTTCCTATCAGCTAGACTACAAAAACCCATAACTGATGGGGTAGTCAGAAAACTCTTGACGCAGTAGTAAGGAATAATTATCTTTAGACTTAGCACTGCTATGGACTGACCTAACAAATCGTAAAAGCATGACCCAAAGGATCAAACTATTTCCAAGGAACTTAGCTGTATCCCCTAACAGCTCAAGAGAATTTATATGAACGCAAAAATATCTAGCACCTAATAAGGTAAAATTCACAATGTCTGGCATCCAATCAGATAACCAGGCATACAAAGAGGCAAGGAAACACAACCCATAATGAGAAAAATCCATCAAACAAAGCCAGAACTGACAAAGATATTAGAATGATGAGAGAAGTACACAAACTTATTATGGCCGTTTTCCATATGTTCAAAAAGTTAGAGATGTAGAAAGACCCAAATCAAACTTCTAGAAACTAAACTATAATATATGAGATAAAAAATGCACTGATGGGATTAGTGGCAGATTAAATATCTATATATGAGTATTCCCCAAAAAAGGCAGAGATTGTCAGATTGGATAAAATGCAGGGCGCAACTACATGCAGCCCACAAAGAACACACTTTAAATATAAAGACATATAAAGGTTAAAAGTAAAAGAACAGAAGAAGATATACCATTCTAACACTAGTCAAGAGAAAGGTGGTTTGTCTGTATTAATATCATACAAAGTCAATTTCAGAACAAAGAATATAATCAGGAATTTTTTTAATCACTGGTCATTTTATAATAAAGGTTTCAGTTCATCATGAAGATATAATAATCCTAAATGTTTTTGCACATACTAAAAGAGCTTCCAAATACTTGATGCAAAATCTGATAGAACTGCAAGGAGAAATAGAAATCTACAATTATAGTCAGGGATTTCACTACCCCTCTTTCAATAATTGATAGACTAAGTAGGCAGAAAGTCAGCAAAGATATAGTAGACCTGAATAACACTATTAACCAATTTGACCTGATTGACATTTGCTGACCATGCCATCTAACAGCAGCAGAGTACATATTCTTCTCAAATGTATACAGAACATTTACAAGATAGATCATATTCTGGGCCATAAAACAATTCTTAATAAATTCAAAAGAATTCAAGTCATTCCATGACCAGGATGGAATTAAGTTAGATATAATAACAGAAAGACTGTTGGAAAATCCCCAAATATTTGGAAATTAAATAAAACACTTTTAAGTAACCCATGGATCAAAGAAGAAACACAGAGAGAAATTAAAAAGTATCCTGAAGCGAATGAAAATGAAAACACAAACACTATCAGAATTGGTGGGATGCCACTAAAGCAGCACAAAGGGGGAAATTTATAGTGCTTTACAATTATTTTGAGACCAAGAAAAATAGTCTTAAATCAATGATCTCAGTTTTCACCCTAAGGAAGTAGAAAAAGAAAAGCAAATAAAACCCAAAGTAAATAGAAGAAAAGAAATAATAAAGATTAAAGTTGAAATCAATGAAATAGAAAATAGGAAAACAATATAGAAAATCATTGAAACCAAAAGCTAGTTCTTTGAGATCAATAAGATTGATAGACCTCTAGCCAGATCCATTAGGAAAAAGATATAAATAGCCAATATCAGGAATAATAGAAGTGGCATCACTCCATATTTTATAGATATTAAAAAGATAATTAAGGGAATATTGTTAACAACTTTATGCCAGTAAGTTCACCATAGATAAAATGTACAAATTTCTTGAAAGACACAAAATACCAAAGCTTTTCCAAAAAGAAATAGACAACCTATGAAACATATTAATTTAAGTAATTAAATGTGTAGTTTAAGAACTTCCCACAAAGAAAGTTCCAGGCCCAGATGGTTGCACAAACTAATTATCAGATATTTAAGGTAGGAATAAAACCAATTCTACACAAACTCTTCCAGAAAATAGGAGAGGGGGAAATACTTCCCATCCCATTCTATGAGTTCAGCCTTACCCTGATACAAAAACCAGATAAAGCCAGAAAGCTATAGACCAGTATCCCTCATGAACATAGATACAGTATTTCCAAACAAAATTTAAGCAAATTGAGTCCAACAATATATTAAAAGCATAATACATAATGACCAGCTGGGATTTATCCTAGGAATTCAAGGTAGGAGTTATATTAGCTGCTTTTAAAGTCTTTGGTTGATAGCTCCAACATCTGTCATCTCAGAATTGGCTTCTGTTAATTGTCTTTTCTCTTGGGCCGAGTCCGTGGCACGCTCGGGAGAGTGCGGTGCTGGGAGCACAGCGCTCCTGCCGTGGGTTCAGATCCTATATAGGGATGACCGGTGCGCTCACAGCGCTCACGGGCTGGGCGGGGGGGGGGGGGGGCCGGGTCTAAAAAAGAAAAAAAAAAAAAAATTGGTTTCGGTTAATTTTTTTTTTTTTTCTTTTTTAAACCGGCCCCCCCCCCCCCCCTGGGTGGGGGGGGGGGGGCGGTTTCAAAAAGGACAAAAAAAAAAAAAAAAAAAAAAAATTGGCTTCAGTTAACTGTCTTTTCTCTTGCATGTTGATATTTTCTGGGTTCTTCATATGCTGAGTAATTTTGATTTGTTTCCTGGACATTTCGAATATCATGTTATGAGATTCTGGGTCTTGCTTAAATTTTCGGTGGAAAGTTACCTTTTGTTGCTGTTATTTTAGCAGGCAGTCAACCTGGTTAAGTTCAGGCTATATGCCTTTTGAGGATTGTAGTTGGAATGTGCTTTCAGTTTTTAGAGCCTTTGCAGTGCTATTTGAACCTGTCCCACATACGTGTCATCCGGTGGCCAGTGTACAACCTGGGAAATTATCTGGCCCATAGGTCAGTTCTCAAAACTTTTGGTAAACTTTTTAGGGTCCCATCCATGCCTATGCAGCTCTGAGGTTTCTTCAAGAGTTATTATATCACTCTATGGAATCACTCTCTTGAGATCTCTTCTCTCCACTATGTCCCCAACGTATTCTGCCTCTCTGGAGCTTCCCTTCACTATCCCTTTACCAAAGAGTGAGGGCTTTAGTTATCTCACTCTGTTGTGAACTTATCATGACTGCATCATGCTCTGGGGCCAAATGGCAAGAGGACAGAAAGGGAAAAAAAAATCAATGGAGATTTGCAACCCTGCTATTGCTGACCCTACCACTATGGGACCTGGGGCAGGAGAGAATGGAAAAAATATTTTAAAAAAAGAAGGGGGGTATTTTCTCCCACTCATTCTTATCCTTAAGAATCCCCTTTCCCACTTCTCTGACTATGGATAGAGGGCTTCTCTTGTAGCTCTGTCCATACAGTGGTACACACTTCTGGGTTCTGGGATTTCTTTAGTTGAAGCCAGGAAATACTACATGGGTTGTGTTCAATGGAAGAGACAGAGGGATTGTATTCAATGGAAGAGACAAGGTTCCATCTTACTGGAACCTACTTGATTTTATTTTTAAAGTCAATCTTCTAAATTCATTAAATTTAGATGTCCTATATATTTTTAAATGCTAACTCTCTTAAAAAGAAAAGAATTAAATACAACATAAAAGACTATAAGAAAGTCATATTTATCTTCTTTCAAATAGAGCACCCAGTCTTTTGGCAGAGCAACATTTTAGTCACCAAAACCTTGAGGTATTAACCCATAGTTTACTACTTGAAATACCTGTGAGCCACAGGAAAGGCATATTAGTGAAGATAAATGATCAAGAATACTTTGGGGAACTGGCATTCTGGTAATGATAATAGTTGTCAGAAAGCTAGTCATTATGGAAGACAAGATTTACACACACACACACAAAACCAACAAATAAAAAAACACATGACTTCTGAATATAGTTTGAGTCCTGTAACTCAGGTTTTAAATTAGTTGAATATGGATTGAGCTTCTAAGGGCTTTGAACACCATTGAGCAGAATGGTGATTATTATACAATATATAGGCATAAATATTTATGAAATATAATGGAGGACAAGAAAGGAACATGGTTTGGGGTATCCAATTGGAACAATACTGTCTTAATCCTGAGCAAGTGATATAGTTGCTATACTTGATATTCTTTCATTGACTCAAGAATTGAGGTATATTTAAGACTACAATTAAGTAGGGCCAGCCTGGTGGCGCACTGCTACAGTGCGCCGCTTGGGAGTGCGGCGGCGCTCCCGCCGAGGGTTCGGATCC
>NW_007727652.1:281365-314169 GCF_000696425.1 Galeopterus variegatus
ATTACTTGACAGATTCCTATTGCAGAAACCAAATTAACCCTATTATTGTTAGCATCTGAACTACTCAGTCTCCTTCAAAAAACGGAAGTCAAAAAATGGAGTAAAGTCAATCCTGGATTTTTTTTCTTCTGGCTAAGACGGAGTAACAGGGACTATATTTATCATCCTGCCAGAAATAACAAAAAAAGACAAAGGCAAAATACATCAAACAAGTTTTTAAGACCATGGATATCAGGCAATGAAGAACAGTGGCTCTTGAGAGATGGGAAACAAGTGAGGTTAGCCTGACCATTACCCTAGCTTACTGCCTTGAAAGAGTTGCCAGGACATGGCATGGAGAGGGACGGGTACCTGAGCAAGAGCCTTGTGGACAATTTGAATTGAGGAAACAGAGCTGAGAGTCCAGGGAGACCAAGATGAATACAGTTCAAGAATGTATATTAGAGAGCACAGAGCTTCATAAAGAGAGTCCTAAAGATCTGCAGAGGATCTCCCTCAAGTATAAAGGGTCTTTAAAAAGTTCATGGAAAGGGCCGAGCCTGTGGCGCACTTGGGAGAGTGCGGCGCTGGGAGCGCAACGCTCCCGCCGCGGGCTTGGATCCTATATAGGGATGACCGGTGCGGCCGGTCTCAAAAAGGACAAAAAAAAAAAAAAAGTTCATGGAAGGGGCCGAGCCTGTGGCGCACTTGGGAGAGTGCGGCGCTGGGAGCGCAACGCTCCCGCCGCGGGCTTGGATCCTATATAGGGATGACCGGTGCGGCCGGTCTCAAAAAGGACAAAAAAAAAAAAAAAGTTCATGGAAGGGGCCGAGCCTGTGGCGCACTTGGGAGAGTGCGGCGCTGGGAGCGCAACGCTCCCGCCGCGGGCTTGGATCCTATATAGGGATGACCGGTGCGGCCGGTCTCAAAAAGGACAAAAAAAAAAAAAAAAAAGTTCATGGAAAGATTTTTATTATCTTTTAATTCTAGTTTAAGAGTATCAATCAAAGAATATATGTGAGAAAATTACCTGAGTTTGAGGAAACAAACCATCTGAAAGGATTAGAGGGAATAATAATCTGCATTCACACAGGGCAGAAGATGTCTGTTCCTATCAGCTAGACTACAAAAACCCATAACTGATGGGGTAGTCAGAAAACTCTTGACGCAGTAGTAAGGAATAATTATCTTTAGACTTAGCACTGCTATGGACTGACCTAACAAATCGTAAAAGCATGACCCAAAGGATCAAACTATTTCCAAGGAACTTAGCTGTATCCCCTAACAGCTCAAGAGAATTTATATGAACGCAAAAATATCTAGCACCTAATAAGGTAAAATTCACAATGTCTGGCATCCAATCAGATAACCAGGCATACAAAGAGGCAAGGAAACACAACCCATAATGAGAAAAATCCATCAAACAAAGCCAGAACTGACAAAGATATTAGAATGATGAGAGAAGTACACAAACTTATTATGGCCGTTTTCCATATGTTCAAAAAGTTAGAGATGTAGAAAGACCCAAATCAAACTTCTAGAAACTAAACTATAATATATGAGATAAAAAATGCACTGATGGGATTAGTGGCAGATTAAATATCTATATATGAGTATTCCCCAAAAAAGGCAGAGATTGTCAGATTGGATAAAATGCAGGGCGCAACTACATGCAGCCCACAAAGAACACACTTTAAATATAAAGACATATAAAGGTTAAAAGTAAAAGAACAGAAGAAGATATACCATTCTAACACTAGTCAAGAGAAAGGTGGTTTGTCTGTATTAATATCATACAAAGTCAATTTCAGAACAAAGAATATAATCAGGAATTTTTTTAATCACTGGTCATTTTATAATAAAGGTTTCAGTTCATCATGAAGATATAATAATCCTAAATGTTTTTGCACATACTAAAAGAGCTTCCAAATACTTGATGCAAAATCTGATAGAACTGCAAGGAGAAATAGAAATCTACAATTATAGTCAGGGATTTCACTACCCCTCTTTCAATAATTGATAGACTAAGTAGGCAGAAAGTCAGCAAAGATATAGTAGACCTGAATAACACTATTAACCAATTTGACCTGATTGACATTTGCTGACCATGCCATCTAACAGCAGCAGAGTACATATTCTTCTCAAATGTATACAGAACATTTACAAGATAGATCATATTCTGGGCCATAAAACAATTCTTAATAAATTCAAAAGAATTCAAGTCATTCCATGACCAGGATGGAATTAAGTTAGATATAATAACAGAAAGACTGTTGGAAAATCCCCAAATATTTGGAAATTAAATAAAACACTTTTAAGTAACCCATGGATCAAAGAAGAAACACAGAGAGAAATTAAAAAGTATCCTGAAGCGAATGAAAATGAAAACACAAACACTATCAGAATTGGTGGGATGCCACTAAAGCAGCACAAAGGGGGAAATTTATAGTGCTTTACAATTATTTTGAGACCAAGAAAAATAGTCTTAAATCAATGATCTCAGTTTTCACCCTAAGGAAGTAGAAAAAGAAAAGCAAATAAAACCCAAAGTAAATAGAAGAAAAGAAATAATAAAGATTAAAGTTGAAATCAATGAAATAGAAAATAGGAAAACAATATAGAAAATCATTGAAACCAAAAGCTAGTTCTTTGAGATCAATAAGATTGATAGACCTCTAGCCAGATCCATTAGGAAAAAGATATAAATAGCCAATATCAGGAATAATAGAAGTGGCATCACTCCATATTTTATAGATATTAAAAAGATAATTAAGGGAATATTGTTAACAACTTTATGCCAGTAAGTTCACCATAGATAAAATGTACAAATTTCTTGAAAGACACAAAATACCAAAGCTTTTCCAAAAAGAAATAGACAACCTATGAAACATATTAATTTAAGTAATTAAATGTGTAGTTTAAGAACTTCCCACAAAGAAAGTTCCAGGCCCAGATGGTTGCACAAACTAATTATCAGATATTTAAGGTAGGAATAAAACCAATTCTACACAAACTCTTCCAGAAAATAGGAGAGGGGGAAATACTTCCCATCCCATTCTATGAGTTCAGCCTTACCCTGATACAAAAACCAGATAAAGCCAGAAAGCTATAGACCAGTATCCCTCATGAACATAGATACAGTATTTCCAAACAAAATTTAAGCAAATTGAGTCCAACAATATATTAAAAGCATAATACATAATGACCAGCTGGGATTTATCCTAGGAATTCAAGGTAGGAGTTATATTAGCTGCTTTTAAAGTCTTTGGTTGATAGCTCCAACATCTGTCATCTCAGAATTGGCTTCTGTTAATTGTCTTTTCTCTTGGGCCGAGTCCGTGGCACGCTCGGGAGAGTGCGGTGCTGGGAGCACAGCGCTCCTGCCGTGGGTTCAGATCCTATATAGGGATGACCGGTGCGCTCACAGCGCTCACTGGCTGAGCGCGGTGCGGCCGGTCTCAAAAAGGACAAAAAAAAAAAAAAAAAAAAGAAATTGGCTTCAGTTAACTGTCTTTTCTCTTGCATGTTGATATTTTCTGGGTTCTTCATATGCTGAGTAATTTTGATTTGTTTCCTGGACATTTCGAATATCATGTTATGAGATTCTGGGTCTTGCTTAAATTTTCGGTGGAAAGTTACCTTTTGTTGCTGTTATTTTAGCAGGCAGTCAAACCTGGTTAAGTTCAGGCTATATGCCTTTTGAGGATTGTAGTTGGAATGTGCTTTCAGTTTTTAGAGCCTTTGCAGTGCTATTTGAACCTGTCCCACATACGTGTCATCCGGTGGCCAGTGTACAACCTGGGAAATTATCTGGCCCATAGGTCAGTTCTCAAAACTTTTGGTAAACTTTTTAGGGTCCCATCCATGCCTATGCAGCTCTGAGGTTTCTTCAAGAGTTATTATATCACTCTATGGAATCACTCTCTTGAGATCTCTTCTCTCCACTATGTCCCCAACGTATTCTGCCTCTCTGGAGCTTCCCTTCACTATCCCTTTACCAAAGAGTGAGGGCTTTAGTTATCTCACTCTGTTGTGAACTTATCATGACTGCATCATGCTCTGGGGCCAAATGGCAAGAGGACAGAAAGGGAAAAAAAAATCAATGGAGATTTGCAACCCTGCTATTGCTGACCCTACCACTATGGGACCTGGGGCAGGAGAGAATGGAAAAAATATTTTAAAAAAAGAAGGGGGGTATTTTCTCCCACTCATTCTTATCCTTAAGAATCCCCTTTCCCACTTCTCTGACTATGGATAGAGGGCTTCTCTTGTAGCTCTGTCCATACAGTGGTACACACTTCTGGGTTCTGGGATTTCTTTAGTTGAAGCCAGGAAATACTACATGGGTTGTGTTCAATGGAAGAGACAGAGGGATTGTATTCAATGGAAGAGACAAGGTTCCATCTTACTGGAACCTACTTGATTTTATTTTTAAAGTCAATCTTCTAAATTCATTAAATTTAGATGTCCTATATATTTTTAAATGCTAACTCTCTTAAAAAGAAAAGAATTAAATACAACATAAAAGACTATAAGAAAGTCATATTTATCTTCTTTCAAATAGAGCACCCAGTCTTTTGGCAGAGCAACATTTTAGTCACCAAAACCTTGAGGTATTAACCCATAGTTTACTACTTGAAATACCTGTGAGCCACAGGAAAGGCATATTAGTGAAGATAAATGATCAAGAATACTTTGGGGAACTGGCATTCTGGTAATGATAATAGTTGTCAGAAAGCTAGTCATTATGGAAGACAAGATTTACACACACACACACAAAACCAACAAATAAAAAAACACATGACTTCTGAATATAGTTTGAGTCCTGTAACTCAGGTTTTAAATTAGTTGAATATGGATTGAGCTTCTAAGGGCTTTGAACACCATTGAGCAGAATGGTGATTATTATACAATATATAGGCATAAATATTTATGAAATATAATGGAGGACAAGAAAGGAACATGGTTTGGGGTATCCAATTGGAACAATACTGTCTTAATCCTGAGCAAGTGATATAGTTGCTATACTTGATATTCTTTCATTGACTCAAGAATTGAGGTATATTTAAGACTACAATTAAGTAGGGCCAGCCTGGTGGCGCACTGCTACAGTGCGCCGCTTGGGAGTGCGGCGGCGCTCCCGCCGAGGGTTCGGATCCCACATACAGACTGGCCGCTCACTGGCTGAGTGAGGTGCGGGCGCAACACCGAGGGTTGCAATCCCGTTGCCGGTCCCGGTCCGGTACGGGCGCGACACTGAGGGTTGCGATCCGTTGCCGGTCATGAAAAAAGACAAAAAGGGGGGGAAAAAAAAAAAAAAGACAAAAAAAAAAAGAAATAAACAATATAGGGCCAGCCTGGTGGCGCACTGCTACAGTGCGCCGCTTGGGAGTGCGGCGGCGCTCCCGCCGAGGGTTCGGATCCCACATACAGACTGGCCGCTCACTGGCTGAGTGAGGTGCGGGCGCAACACCGAGGGTTGCAATCCCGTTGCCGGTCCCGGTCCGGTACGGGCGTGACACTGAGGGTTGCGATCCGTTGCCGGTCATGAAAAAAGACAAAAAGGGGGGGAAAAAAAAAAAAAGACTACAATTAAGTAAACCTAGATTAGAATGTCAGACCACTTCCCACAACTGGTTTCCTAGTCTGTCTGTACTCCACTTTCCAAGCGTTATCACATTTCCAGTCCCCAAATATGGTTTCTCTGACCTATTCTCATACCTTCTAAATCCTGATTGACTTGTTCCCACAAGTCCTTCCAGGGACTGGATATTCTACCCCTAATTGCCTTTCTTGTTGCCTCCTGATTCCCAAGGACTACTACAAATGTGCTTTGATCTTTGTTGATTTGATTAGCAATTTGAAAACTTTTTGGCAGGACTTTTTGTTCAAATAAATATTTCATGGTATCCCAATATATAAAACAGAGAAAAGTAGAGCTGATGTGGTTAAATTGGGGCAGTGGGCCAAGAATCCCATCTTCTTGGTGTCACTTTTACATGCAGAAAAATCCAATCTATTGTCTTCAAAAAGCTCTGGAACTACATGAAACACATTACTTAGGCAATTGGCCTGTTGCTGTGAATACATCTCTTGTTCATGTTATATCTTTGAACAGATATTCTCAGGTGTCCACCTCCATTTCAAAGCATTTCTTCATGTTATGATCCTCCACCTTTATCTTAACCAGTTGGCAAGTTATGGATTTAATTTTCTTTTGTTTTATAACTGAAAATAGTTGGCTTTTTTTCCCAACAAGAATATAAATAATTAAATATTCTTTGGAAGAAACAAGGGCATGAGCTATAAGGTTAGATGTCTGGGTTTGAATGCCAACTGCACAATTTATTCACTAACTGACCTTGCACAGTTACTTATGAAGACCATTTCCTCATTCATGAAATGAGGCTTATAATTAACTTGCCTCATAGGATTGTTGTTATGGATTCAATGAAATAACCAGCTTATATACACCCTGGCATATAGTAAGCATTCAATAATAAATGTTATCTATTATTATTAAGCAGATTCTGATAAATGTTCTAAAATATGTTTTTACATATGTTTTTGCTTACTTAGGTACAAACGATGAAAGAGAAATGACATTCAAGCTTTCTGCTCTCTTACACCTTCTGGTAACGATTAGAGATGTGCTTTTAACATGCAGCTTGGACACAGCTTTGGGTTAGTGGGGAAAATTTTATTTCCCCTTTTCTACCTATTGAAGTATTTCATCTGAAATAACATTTTCTGAAAAAGATATACCTCATAAGAAATTATATAGCCTTCTTTGACTTCTGTTACACTAAGCAGTATATACATTTTGACATAATTATAATGGAATATATATATATTATTCTGCTTATGTTCATTAAAAGAAATTGTCTTTAACAACTATCATCACCTAAAAAAATAAGATTAGGATTCTCTGATCTAAGTCTGAATTATAGAGTACTAATGACCTAAAACAGATCTGATTGTATAATCATCATCATGTACTCCTTTTTAATGTGAGATTTGGTATTTTATCATAAATATTTTAGGTCGTCATTGCATCTTTGTGGTTTTGAATCTTGGCTAGATAAAATATAACTCAATTATAAGGAGTAGGATCTTTTGCAATTAATTTTTTAGTTATATATGTAAATTAGGATATGAATTACTTCAGTAATAAAAATCAAACTATTTTGAACATATTGGAAATTTTGAAGATTTTAGAAAAATTTTTTAACCTATCAAAATCATTTAAATATTTCTCTACTACATTACTACTTTATTCCTCGTATTGCCGGATTATTTAGACTTGTTTAGTAATGGTATGCTTATGGGATTATATTTTATAATTTGGAGTTTCTAAAACTTATTTCATATATAAAGTGAAAATAGTTTTTTTCTGATCTAAGACCCAGACATTTTCTCTTATCTGTTACCTACCTGGAAATATTATTTCTCTAATTCAAGGTTTTGATAACTATTGAGCAGCAGTGAATCACAGTTGTATTCCTGCTACAGTGCTGGGAGCTCAGATATTCTAGATTCTGATGTTCTGCTTTAACATTATACATTAATAGTCAGACTAGCTGTTTGTAGAACTGGCAATCTTTTATGGAAGCTGAGAAGTATAATTAAGACAGATGGCTAAATAGAAGGGCATGTGACACCACACCCTTACACTTGTTCTAGGTACTGTAAACTAGGGCTTTAGCCCCCCAATCTTTACTTGTCTGGAGATGGAGATAAGATAACCAGGTCCAGTATCAACATGCAAGTGGTTGAATTGGAGAAGAAAGGAAAAGTATCATGTTGAGCTTTCTAAAGGTGGCATAACTTAGTTATAATACTTGGCCAAGTATATAATCTAGCCAAGTACAATATGCTCAATTCTTATCAAAACCTTGGATTAGAGAAATAATAGAGGATTGCTTGAAGGGTATTCATCTCTAAGTACTCCATAATTTATACTTGGATTAAGTGAGACCAGTGAGAACCAAATTCTTAGAATGTATTATTTTTGCTCCTCAAAGAAATGCATTCCCTAAATCACACTTTGGCATTACTATTTGGCTACCTTGAGGAATGCTATAAAAGCAAAATTCTTTTTGGAAAACTGACTTCTTAAACGGTGGGTACCAAGTCGTAATGAATAACATAACTGCTCTCGACATTTTTAGTGGAGGATTTTCTTACTGCTCTAAACCTCTCAAAAGCAAAGATCAAGTTAGGTTGTCCACCTTTCTATCTCTCTGTATAGTGGCAGAGGAATAAAAATCCCTGGGGGGTCTGGCTGCCTGCCCTGCTTACTCCCAGAATTTTTCCCCCCAGCTTCTAGTTTGCTACCTCTCTCAAACTAGCAATGTAAAAAGTTTTAAGGTTGAAGTATAGTTTCCCTTTTGGGCTTTAACCCAGAAATAAATTCAGTCTTTATTACTGAATGTAATGAGCATTATAATAGAGACACATAGCAGTGGCACAAAGAATGGAGACTGTTATCTTAAGATGAATATGCTTTAAAAATATGAATAAGTAGAAGTTTGCCAAGTAGATAAAGTATAAAAGAATATTCTAGGCAGACTTAAGATCCCAGAGGAATGGCTCAGTGGGTTTGTTCCACGTGGCTAGATTGAACAGGACAAGGGATAAAGCAACAGTAGCTAAGCCTGGAGAAGTAAGAAAGAGCCAAATCACGAAGAACCTTATAAACCACACAGAGGAATTTAGACCTTATTCTGCAGATGATAGGGATCCACTGAAACAAGGATACTATTGGATTTGATTTATTTTTCAAAAGGTTAAATCTGATGGCAGTATGGAGAATCAGTGTGAGGCTTGAAGATTAGGAGGCAGAAAGAACATAAGTCAATCTTTAAGTTGCCCATCAATCTAGCAATAGTAACATAAAATTACAATTAATATGCACTTACACATACCACATATGAACATAAACATTAGATTTTTAAAATTTATTATTTCATTTATTATGTTAATATTTATTAAACACAATCTACATAAGTTACTATGCCAGGTGCTCTATTGCAGTATTTCACAAAACTCACCATGCAGCAGAATCACACAGAGAGCTTCTTAGACACAGAAAACCTTGGGACAAAGTCTAGATTTACTGAATATGAACCTTCAAGGATGGATCTCAGGAATCTCTGTTTAAAAATTGCCCTTAGTGAGTCTGAATTTATGCACTACTGTTTTAGCAGCTATACAAGTTAATTGTGTATTAATACCATGTATTCTACCTTGGAAGAATTTATAAGCTCCTGAGGTAATTAAGTCATATACATACATAACCAGAAATCAGACACAAAACTTGTATAGATAAAATACCAAGAAAATTCCAGTGAAGTAACATTTTAACAGGAATTGCATGTTAAGTAGAGATCCTGGGATTCAGGAAAAGTTCAGTAGCATTTAACAAGCCAGGAGGCAGGAAAGGATAAGATATATTCAGAGAATATGTAGAGTATATCCAGGCGTATTGATGTTATGTAGCTTAAAAAGAGACATGTGGTACATATTTTTTAGCTTCACTCAGTTTTAAGGTTTTTATTAGTGAATATCTTTGATCAAAATCAGAAAAGGATTAAAGGAAATTTTAATGGTCTCTCTTATGACTCTTACTTCCTTTTGGCTGTTTTACCATGAAATTTCTCAAAGAACAAAATGACCATAAACATGTTCAATGAAAATAAAATTTAAATTTAAAAAAAAAAAGGACTTATGGGATTTTTTTCTAATTTTGCTTTAACAGGATATTTGTCAAATGCAAAAGAGATCTACAAAAGCATTAATGAAAATAAAATTTAAATTTAAAAAAAAAAAAGGACTTATGGGATTTTTTCTAATTTTGCTTTAACAGGATATTTGTCAAATGCAAAAGAGATCTACAAAAGCATTTTAGGTTCCTATCTGGAAGACATTTGGAGACAGCTGCAGATTGTACAGTTTATTAGGGAAAAAAAGCCGGAAACCAACTACAAGATACAAGAAATACAATGTCAGATACTAAGTTGGATGCAAAGTCAACAGCAAATTAAGGTTAAGTATTGGAATAAAGCAGATAAAAGTAATCAGTTTAAATAAGAATTGGATATAAGTTTTTGTGTTGAACTCTGAAATTATCAAATAGTCTGTACTAATTGGCTCCTTGACAGCTTTCTCCTTAAGTAAGGTAACAGAACAGAATCAGACCCAGAGAAAGGATGATTTGCATTATTATTCATGTCTTGAGTTAAAAAGTACTTTAATTTTTGTTATACACAATTTTCTATGGATTGGTTCTCTAATTGTCAACAGTTTTGTCTGGTACTTACATAAGTCCATGAACATACATGCATAGAACTACAATAATTTATTTTTAAATATTGAGTCAGAATCTCATATGATTCTGCAAAGAAAGCACTTAGTTGATGCCTTGGATTATATTGGATATTATTTGTCCACCCTACATCAAGCATATGAAGTTTGCATTAATGAAGATTTAAGAGAAAATGCTTTTTAAAATCTTATCGAACAGAAAAGCACTTCAAATGGTTTATACTAAATCTGTACACATATTCATGTTGCATTTTTCTTCTTTTTCCACTCTATCCCCCTATATTTTTAATTTTATAGTTTCTTGGGTAACTCTTAAGTCATTAAATTAAATTAATAAGTGAGAAATTTAAAATTGAAACTGATTTTCTGCCCCCGCCCAAAACAACCAAAAACTATAACAGTAAGAAAGAAAATATAGCAGCAAATCATCGGTTTTCTCCAACAAATTCAAACTTGACTGGGTTGAATTTTACACTAACAATATAGGCAGAGACAGCTTATGTATTGATAGTCGCATATGTGGGAATACTTGAGGAATGCTAAGAATGCCCTACCCTAAAATATTTTCCTCACTGATGTTTGACCTTACCAGAATTTATTCCTTTGTGTTTAAGTATTGACATCTTTTACAATAAAAATATTTACTATTGTCATTAGTTTCATGTGACCAATTAAATTGGGTATTTTGTCACTGTAGCAAAAATGTGAAAAAGAATAATCATTTAGATGCAGTGATATGTCACTTAACAATAAGGATATATTCTGAGAAATGTGTCATTAGGCAATTTTGTGGTTATGCGAACATCATAGAATGTACTTACACAAACCTAGGTGGTGTAGCCTACCACACACCTAGGCTATATAGTATAGCCTATGGCTACTAGGCTACAAACCTGTATAGCATGTAACTTTACTGAACACTGTAGGCAATTGTAACACAATGGTAAGTATTTGTGAATCTGAAAACATATCTATACATAGAAAAAGTACAATACAAATACGGTACTATAATTTTACGGGACCACCATCATACATGCAGTCTGTCACTGACCAAAACGTTGTTATGTACTGCCTTCCACATTTTTAAAGAAAAATATTTTCTTTGATTATTTGCTTATAATTTCAAGAAGTAGGATAATTGGTTGAAAGTGAATGAACATTTTAAAGACTTCGATTTATGAATCCAATCTGTTCCTCAAAAAAGTTTCACCAATTCATACTTATACTAGAAGGTTTTGACATTGTTTCTGTCATAGCACCAGTATTATACGGTATCATATATTTTCAGTTTGAGAAATGAAAAATGCCATTTTTCTGTTTTAATTTCCATTTCTATGAACATCTTGGAACGTATTTATTAGCCACTTGTGTTTCTGTTGGGTGCGTGACTTGTCTGCTCATGTCCTTCACCAAATTTCTGTTAAGATTTTTCTAATTCATTTTCAAGAGTTCTTTATGCATTAAGGATGTTAATCTTTGTGTGTTAAACTTGTTCCTTATCAATTGACTTTAAATTCAATTTGTGATGTTTTCCTTTCTTTGTAGGTTGAGAAAGTGATTTTCTACCTAAATTTTAAACAAATAAATTTTAAAAATAAATAAAATAGAAAAAAACCCAAAAAACAAAACCAAAACCAAAAAATGTGTGTGGCAATGACTCTGTGTGTGTGTGTGTGTGTGTGTGTGTGTGTGTGTGTGTGTGTGTGTATGAAATTCTTATTTTTGACTAGGTGCTGATTATAATAAGAACGGACTCAGATGATGAAAAGCATTTACTCATTAAAATCCTTAACAAAATGGAAGGTAAGGAGTTTTAAATTATGCTTCATTTGATAACAAATGCTTGAACATAAAAAATATATTGCTCTAATCAGCTTTTAAAATTAAAATATAACTAACATACCATAAAATTCATTGTTATATGGAAACTCTGGTCTGGGCCTGAGTCTTTTCAGCAAATGACATCCCCTGCAGTTCTATATTCTTGACCAGTCTCCACTGAGTGGTCCTGTGCTGACTGGAGGGCAGATCAGCTGTGCATGGTATGCCCCCTTTTTCCCCTGGTGGGCCCTCTCCCCCATCTCCTGCAGTCCAAATACTTCCCATGGGATGGGCTGTGCACTGGTCCCTTGCAATGACTCATCAGCCTTGGAGTGGCTCCTTTTCTCAGCTGTCTGTGGCTCTTCACTCCTATGTGGGTTCACAAGACCTGGGGGCCACCAAGACCTTCTTCTCCCATGTAGCCTCCAAGCAACTTCATCTGAAGGGCACAGCAGTGACTTTTGCCAGCTCTTGCTCTGTGTGTTCACCAGGGCCAGCCTTGAAGTGGTCAAAATTTCTTCTAGAAACAGTCAGGGCAATCCTTTCTTTCTCATCATGGCTGCTCCTGCCGTTATCAACTCTGTAGGTCTCTCCTCCTCTTCTCCTGAGCTCTAGCAGCACCATCTTGGCTGCCGTTGCTTTTTAATAGTTGTAAATTGGTTGATTGTGGGAGAAAGTGACACTGGGTACCATCTATTGACCCATCACTTTAACCAGGCTCATCCTTCTATTGTACATTCCATTTAAACTTCAAACCTGAATCAATCAATACAATTAACCTCTCTATTCCTACACCTGAGGTGCTGAGCACTATTGGAGAAAATCACACATCCATTTAGATTGGTGCCACTATAAGCTCATGTTCTCTGAACTTAAATGAGCTCTTAATAACTCTTAACAATATTTCTATATTTTCATAGTTCCTGTTCCTATTCTCTTAATGGCTAAACCTCAGACCCCTACTATGCCATCCATCCCCTAATTTTTAGAAGGAAATTATGCCTTCTAAGTTCCATTAGTTGGGTAAGATTCCTCCTCAGTTTTCTTCCCTACCATCTACAAACTTACCTTCATTTCTTTCAATTCTTCTATCCTTTCTTCATTTCTCTATAAAAGAAATATTTCTCCTCCCTTTGAAGACTAGTCTTTCATTGTGCTTTGGATACCATCTTTCCCTGCAGTCTCAAGCAGTTTGTTCCATTAATTATTTTCTAGCCCAAGCTTCCTTCCTAATAACTCTTTTCCTAAATGTTTAAACCCTCCAGTCTTAAAAATAAAATAAAATACCAACCTCAACCTATGTCACCCTTTGGTTATTATTTCCCTTCACTCTATAAACTGCATCTTTTTCCATCTTCATCTCCTAAAATATTTCTTTAACTCTACCAACTATTTGCCATGCTGTTTCATACCTCCATGCCTTTATACCTACTGTTCCTGATATGAGAATGCTCTTCTCCCTTCTTTAGGAAGCCAATTCCTACACATCCTTTAAAAATTAGTTAAAACATTTGTTCAGTAAGTCTTGATTTAAATGCTTTCCTTCTGTGCTCTCAGAGCATTATGTGCATACTTCTAAGGCACCACTTACCACCCTGAGCTGTAATAACTGATTCTTTTGTCTGTCCTCACCCTCAGCTTCTGGCGGCTAAGTCATGCCCTAATTTGTATTCCCGGCACCTAGGAAAATGCCTACAACATAGAAGGCGCTCAATAAAAGTTTATTGAATAAATGAATAAGTTAATGAATACCTCCCTGTATATCTAGTACATACTGAGAGTAGTAAAAAAGATTGAGCTGAAATATATACAAACATAGTAATAAATATCCACTCATCAATGCAGTTAGTAAAGTTAGCTAATATTTTAAATTATAGTAATGTGAGACTAGAAAGCTCTTTTAGGAGAGCCTTATAAGGTACTATTTCTTAACGAAGTTATGCATCCAGAGTACAGATTTGCAAAGCTTGGATCTTATTGGTTATTTCATTCAGTTTTCCAATACAAAGCTGAGTTTGTATTCACAATACTCATAAGATCTCTACTAGTACCAAAATGTTAGAGCAATAGTTAACAATTGCGGGGCTGAATTTGCCACAGTTGTCTGGAATTGGGGTCATTGAAAACATTTTTTAAAAAATCAGGAAAGTGCTGAGCAATGTTAGCATTATAAAACTAAGGTATTTGGGTAGCGAGAGGCATGTGTCTGTGAAGACACTAAGGAAATGTTCCTGCCCCACAAAGAAGAATACTTAATACTACTTGATGGGGCACCTTCTCCTTTGATGTCACTTAAGATATATTGACAGATTGTTATTCTTTATCTCTTCTTATCTAGGCTTCATGCTGAACACCCCTGTTTCTTTTGGCATTTGGGATTATATCATCACTATTCTTGTTATCTTCATTTCAACAATGTCTACTGACACAAAAACACTGAATCTATGAACTGGAAAATATTTTTACTCTCTTTCAGACTGGCAACTATCCTCAGTTTCTAGTAGCTAGGCCTTTTTTTCTGTCTAGTGTTAGAAAGTAAAAAATGTCATTCCATTTTCTTTGTATTTGCAAGATCTAGTAATGCACTCACCAAGTAATTAATCTACTTGGGGATCATAGCTAATACAAATTATTTAAGCAGATTAGGTTTTAAATAATATGAATCACCTATGAATTACAAAAGAGAAATAGTACATATTCCTTATTACTATCAAAACTGTTATGTCAAGTTACATGAAATTATTAACCATTACTCTCATTATTACATCATACGTTTGTGAACATTATCATTGATAAAAGTACACTAAGTGTAGAATTTATTTGAACTAGAATAAACTATTCTTAAATCAGTTATGTCTACCAAAAATAAGCCAAACGTGTGGGTACAGAATTTTTTGAAATTTTTTATATTCTGTTTAAACATTAGTAAAATGAGAAATTTAAATTATAATTAAGAAGCAGGAGTGAATCTAAGAAATGATGGTGCCCAATAAGTCTTCTGCTTCTGATACAGCCAGTAGAAAGAGGGAAAAAACAAAAAACAACCCCCCCCCCACATTCCCTACTGCATTGCTACCACATTGAAATACAGTCTCTTGCTGTTTAATTATGTAGCTAAATTATGGGCTAGAGAAAAAAGATAAAATCTCTCATGACTTCTAGCAAAATAAAATCAACTGCACAGGATTGGTGATTGTTTAATTTGGTTACTATAAGTTTTGATCCATTTTTTTATTTCACGTAATGAATTCATAATTCCCATGCTTTATCTCCATGTATACACATACACACCAGGGATGCTGCCTATGTTCCAAACTTTCTTTTATGCTAGACTTAGAAAAATAATTCACAAGGGCTGGCCAGTTTGCTCAGTTGGTTAGAGCACAGCGTTATAACACCAAGGAGAAGTGCCAGCCACCACCACCCCCCAAAAAAAAGAAGAAGAAGAAAAGAAAAAGAAATCAGCAATCCTTGTTCACAGATCTTTAATTCTCTTTTATGGTAGTGAATTATATGACATACCAAAAAAATGTATATGAACAAAACACTAAAAAAAACTGTATTTCTCTTTCTTCCAACAGGTTTAACATTGACTGTCTTTCATTCAAATGAAAGAAAAGACTTTCTGGAACCTAACGGTGTTTCAAATGGGTAAAAATGTATTTCCTCACTATGGGGAGCAGACATACCATTTCCACAGCAAAAGCAAAATTTCTTCTAGAATTTAACTTAAAAGTTTAATTTTTTCTGAAAATAATCACTGTCTCTACCCTCTTTCTGAGAAATGCTTTAGATAGAGCACTTTAATTCAGATCATAGCCTTGTGTATTATATATTATTAGTTTCCAGAACGTTAGTTCAATCTTATTTTAATATCCCTGAATTATCATTATTATTGTTAGTATTAGTTAGTACAGAAGTGCCTATTTAGACTTACCCTGTTTTTACCAGTTTCTTTGCTCAGCATTGTTTTTTACATCTCCTATCTCCTGGGTTCTCTTTCTCCCTGAAGTACATCCTTCAGAAATTCATTCAGCAAGGACCTACTAATAATAAATCTAGTGTTGATTTCTCTAAAAATGTCTTTATTTTGCCTTATTTTACGTAGAAATTGTTTATTTCAAATATTGGGATCCAAATAATAAAAAGAGATATAAATCCAATAGGAGGCTATAAAAACTGGATATAACTTTTTAACTTCTAGATTGTTCTACATAGAAAGTAGCAGTAGAAAATTTTAATTATAGTAGGTGCTATGTTATATGAAATATGAATATGGGAAAGCTAAATTTATGATATGTAAATGTCCATCTTTTTTGTTGTTGTTAAATTAACTACAAAGCCCATTGAGGAAAAAAAAACCCATTTTGAAGTTGTCAGATAATATTCTGTTATATAGATTCTCAAAGATTAAGACTTTACATTTGTAAGAAAATGAGATTGATTTCTCATGGTGATTTCTGTTATTGATAGTACTCAGGTATAAAATGAGGGTCCCTTGCATTTGAGGATGTGAAATAGTCCACAGTTTTTTATATCCTGGGTTTTTTTTTTTAAGTGTGATTATAAAAAAGAAATTTTAAAAAAAATTAACACAGTTGGAGATCAGATCAACAGAAAATGCACCAGTGCCTTTCCAAGATGAGTAAGCATAGATTAGACAAGAATAGAATAGCCAGAAACAGTCATCTTTTAGCATTGCAAGTAAAAAAATGACACAAGTATAATTCCATTTTCTTGGCTTTCTTTTGTCTTCAGTACAAGTTCCTGTGTAGTCGTACATTATCAACATATTGGTGCAGATTTCCCCTGGAGTAATTTCTCATTTGTGGTGGAATACAATTATGTAGAAAACTCGTGTTGGACTAAACACTGCGAGAGGTTGAATATTCCTTACATGGCCTTTAAAGTGATTCTTCCAGACACAGTTTTAAAGAGTAAGGATATAAACCAAAATCCTTTTTTCTCCATTAGAATGAAAATTTTCTGTTTTCTGTTTATGATCTATGAAAAGAATATAAGACTTGAGTTCAAGCTCTAACCCACCACTATCTGTGAGGCCTTGTGCTAGTCCTTTTAGCTGTCACTTACCTCATATTCTTTATTTGTGAAGTAAGCTTTACTAATTACATTTGTCTTCATTCCTCTATCTAACTTCTAAATTTTATTTATAATAGTACCAATTTTATTACAATTATATCCAATCTTAATCTGATACTTTTATGCAATAGTATTTTTATTGATTTTTAGGGAAAAATTATATAATAGTACGTTGACTGAATCAACATTCTTTAATGTGCAACAAAAATTATCCACAAATACTTAGAAAAAAGTCTAAAACCATGTATCATTTGATTTCTTTGTATTTCTCAGTAATACTTCACGGCTGAGGTTGTGAATTCTGAGACCTAGAAAGCTCACGCATGTTTAGTCCCAGTGCATCTCTCAATACTTGTCATAAGTTATTTTCTATTTACCTTAACCATGAATGCGAAGTCCAATAGATTTTGAGACAGTCCAACTCAATTCTAAAAATGCAATCACTAAAATTTTTTCGTTAGAATCTTTCATATGTAGAATTGAATGTTACACTGACTAAATAATTGGAACATGGGCCCAAGAAAGGATAAAAGATAAGAACCATTCTAGTTTATATTTAAATTCTTCTTTCATCCTCTCAAAAATGAACTTAATTTATTCAACCAATTTCCTATTTGAGGACATCAACAATGTTTCCGTTTTCTCCTGTTATACTACAAGATTTATACTTTGTATGAATATATTATATATTGTATATATCTCTATGTACTTGTTCTAAGAGATACAAATTCCAAGAAGTAAAATGAATTGTGGGGTCAAAGGTAAACACACATTGATATATTGCTAAATAGCCTTCCAGAAATGCTGTTCCCATTTATATTTATACAGAAAGTGTGAGAGTATTCTTTCCCCCATGTCTTTACTATAGGTAGTTGCTATTAATCTTTCTAATCTTTTTTTTTTTTTGTAAAAGATGACCGGTAAGGGAATCTCAACCCTTGGCTTGGTGTTGTCAGCACCACGCTCAACCAGTGAGCCAACCAGCCATCCCTATATAGGATGTGAACCCGGGGCCTTTGTGTTCTCAGCACCACACTCTCCCGAGTGAGCCTCGGGCCGGCCCAAACTTTCTAATCTTTGACAGAATTATAGGCAGGAAATATTTTAAAGATGTGTTAATTTGCATATCTTTGATTATTTGTGTCTTTTCAGATGTGAATTGATTTTTTACAGACACTCTTTTATAAATTGCCTGTTTATGTTCCTTGCTTATTTTTCTACTGAGGTATTCTTTTCCTATTGATCAATAAAATGTTTTTTCTATGGGTTATTGTACATAATTTTAAATTTTGATATAAATCAGTATATATTTACATAGCAAATGTCCAATATATACTTAAGTCAATAAAATAGGTTTCAACTTTTCAGGTAGAATGTAATCCAATTTTTCTGTTTTTTTTTTTTAAGTGAGTGTACATGTGTGAGTATAGGCAAGCAAATACGTAGAAAAAAGTCTGGAGATATATACTAACCTCTATTTTTAGTATACAGTAGTTTTAGCAAACCCTATTAACTCTTATTTCTGGGTAGGAGGATAATGTTTTTATTTTCTTCTTCAGACCTTTCTTTATTCTGATGTCTGATTTTTTACAATGAATACTATTTTTATACTACTCCTTGAACATACACCTATTATTCTCATCTTTAATAAAAAAGAGAAAGAGCTGGGGATGAGAAAAAATATAAATATTTCTAAATTTTCTCTTATTTAGAAAGTACCTTGCTGGATAGATTTGGTGGTTTTCTTTTGGACATTCAGATTCCATATGTGTTTCTTGCATCTGAAGGACTTCTTAATACTCCAGAAATACTTCAGCTGCTAGAATCCAAGTAAGTTATCGATTTCATAACTTTAGCAAAGCTATATCTATATTCTGATAGGCTAAATATTATGCTCTGTATGTGGCTCTATGTCTCTCTGATTCAAGCCTGGAATTATATCACATAAGAATGGTTTTCCAGAAAGTTTATATCAATTTACAGTTCTCTGCCTATACTATACCCTCATAATTATTGATTATTATCTTTTTTGGTAATATTTACCAATTTTGTGGACAAAAATATTTAATATTGTTTGAATTTATATTTCACTTGCATTTCTTTTGTTACTAGCAAATATGAACATCTTATGTGTTTTTTCTGTGATTTATATGTTCATACCTTTGAGTCATTGATAAAATTGAGAATGAGTATTCTTGTTTAGGGGACTTTAAATACTACCTGGAAAACAGGACTATGAAGTTCTACATGAATTCTCAAGTTTTTAGATCTTTAGTTCTAAGAAACCAATATTAAGTGTTTTAAAATCATGAAACACTTTATTATTGCACACAGTTGTCACAGGAATGTTAGGCCTTGGGTTAAATATCAAGGAAAGATAATTGTGCTGTGACCATTCATAACTAATAAAAACAAAACATTTAATAAATAAATAAATGATTGTGCTATGATCTTAGTTAAAATGCAGATCTGTGTTCCATGCTTTTGTTTTTATATCTTAAGGCTATTGGGTATTCACAGAAAACTATGTGCTTATAAAAGGTTGTTAAGAGTTAGACCAATTATAAGGGCAGAGAAAAGAATATTCTGATAAATACAGCATATTTTAGTCTCACAACACAATGTTTTGATTTCATAAATTATTATTTAAAGACCTAGAATAAATTGGTCAAGACATTTGTAATAGTATTATGTGCAGTGATATTTAGCACAATACCTAAGGCAGTGCACACATGTCTCCACTAATTTGTTTTATGTACTAAATAAGTCATAATTCCTCAAATTTATAATGTAGAATAAATTGATACATGAAAGAAAGAGCACAGTAACTCAAATAATTTAATATGGAGGAGAATGATACAACTTTTCTTGAAGAAGAATTTTTCTTAGCCATTTCATTTTTTTTCTCCCCAAAATATTGTATTTTACAGCTATAATATCACACTAGTGGAAAGATGCTGTAGTGAGTCATTGAAACTCTTTGGAAATACAGAACATTATGTAGTTGTGACAGTTGATGAACAAACTGCCATAATTTTGCAGGTAAAACTATGTAGTAAAAATTATAACTCAAATAGATTAAAATACATATAACCATGTAATTCATTATTAGCTTTTCTATAGGGAGATTAACTATAATGTATTGGTGATTTCTTCTAAATTTTGCAAGTGGGCCGTAAGTGCTAAAATCATCACTGTGGAAAATGACTATTACCAAGCTTCTTTGATATCTTATAACTTAAAAAATACTTTACAAAGATAAAGCAAATATAGAATGTTTAATATTGTATATTGACCTATTTTTTAATACATTTATAGAATAAATATGGTGTTGAAAGCTTTAAAGATTAAATTCTAGCCACTATATTTCTTATAAGGGGGTACTATATCAATCGATGATTGATAATACAGAATTTTCTTTAATGTAAGTAGGGATGCCTCTAAGTAAGCTGGTTTTTAAAGAGAAAGAGAAATTCTCTTTAAAAATTTATTTAGTTTGGAATTTAAGATATATAAATTCTTGGCAGAATCTTCCTGATATGTTTGCGTGATTGGAGTACCAATTGCAAATAATTTAATGGGGTGGGAGTGGGGAGCAGAATCTAGGTTTGAGGGTACGGAGTATAAATTAATAGCAAATATTATGGTAAGGTACAAATCTGGCAAATATACACTATATTTTAAAGGAAAAGGGGATTCCAGGCTATTAGGAAGAGATTCCTTGAAAAGTCCTTTTATTTCTGCTTTTTCATCTCCCTTGAATAAGCATGCAGTGCAGATTATTCCTTAGGTTTTTAAACATATTTTCTTTTGCCTTAGAAGTGGCCAGATTACTGCCCACAAAGGATGTTTTCAAAATAAGGGCACTCTGTGAGCGTCTTTCTTCATATCTAACACCTGGGAGATTTGAATCTTCCCTACTGAAGCTATCATTAGTTGTTTTATGTCTACTGTAGCTTTTCCCCTACTATTTCCAGCATGATTTAAATTTTTCCATGAAGTAGAAGCCCATACCCATGTCTCTTCTCAAGTTATCATTTACATATCATAGATTCTTGAAATATGATAATGATTTCATACAACTGTTCAACCTAATGAATCTTATTTTCTTTATTTTCTGATAGGACCTAGGAGAACTGAATTGTGAGAAGGCATCAGATAATATCATTATGAGACTGATGGCATTATCATTCCAGTATAGCTATTGTTGGATAATTTTATATACCAAAGAAACACCAAATTCAGAGTAAGTAAACATTTCTTCATCCAAAGTCATGTTCATATTTCTTAAGTTATTCATTCCTCCCCTTTGAATAGAAATGGCTATGCAAGTTTTCTGCTTGCTCATCTAGTTTAAGTCAGAGATTCTCAAGATGGAAGCATGATCATGGGGAAACAAATAGGAATTTTGGAGATGGTATATGTTTCCCAGACATTCTGGGCAAATCATCCTCCCTTACCCCATCTCACTAAGAATGGCTGCTGTAAGTGTTTTATTACTTCGTAATTGTGGACTTGTCTGCTAAAAGATGAGTCATTTTTAAATCACTTCCCTCTGAGGTCTTATTAAATATACCAACTAAATAGCATCTTGCTATACTTTCTTTCATTGATGGGTTTAGCTGAAAAATTAAAAAATAATCCCTGCCAAGACATTGGCTCAAGTTATCATTATATGTCTCTCCTTTCCCTCACAGTTAACGTTATGAACTCATTGCTTCCATTTTCTTTTATTCTCTGCCAACTGATTTTTCTCCCTACTTCCGTAGACCTTGGATCTGTCTCTCAAATGTCACTTATGACCTTCTAAATGGTCATCTACAAAAATTTTTTTTTTTTTTTTTGTCTTTTTGTCTTTTTCCGTGTCCAGCAACGGATCGCAACCCTCAGTGTTGCCCCCGGACCGGACCGGGGACCGGCAACGGGATCGCAACCCTCGGTGTTGCTCCCGCGCCTCGCTCAGCCAGTGAGCGGGAACCAGTCCGTATGTGGGATCCGAACCCTCGGGCGGGAGCGCCACCGCGCTTCCCAAGCGGCGCACTATCCAGTGCGCCACTGGGCCGGCCCTACAAAAATATTTTTATCTTTCACTGCTGTGAAGTATTTAACAGTGTTATTAGCATTTCTTTCTTGAAACTCTTCGGTTCCATGACACTTCAGTGGTTTTGATCTTCTGCCTCTCTATTCCTCTGTCTTTACCTCTTCTTCTTTGCCCCAGTTTCCAAATATTTTTGTTTTGAGTTCTCTTCTTTTTCTTATTCTATCCACTGGAAATCTTATCCACTCCTATAGCTTCAGCCGTCATCTCTCTGCATATGATTGTTACATTTATTTCTGCAGCCACGGTTTCTCTTTGGAATTCCTGACCCGTATCTCTAATTTTCTATTAAATATTTCCCCCAATATTCCATAGTCTCTCAAACTTAATATGTTCAAATGTGAATTCATTATATTCTATTCCCTCCAAACATGTATCTCCTTTTATCTGCCTTTTAGCTATGTATGGCATTGCCTTTCTTTTAGCCACCAAGTCATTTGACTTTCTCTTCCATCTATCTCCTCACTTCATTTATACTACCAATGTCTTAGTTCAGATTCTCATTATTTTATGTGTATGAACTATTATAACAGACTACCAACTGTTTTCTTACCTCCAGATGCTTCTCAATGTTCCACTCTATAATCAATCATACACTCAATTGATATTCCTAAAACCAGGCTCTGATTATTTCACTCTGATAAGAAGCCTTGTCTATGGCCATACCACCCTGAACACACCCAGTCTTGTCTGATAAACCTTCACTGACTTCCTCATTATCTACTGAATACATAAAATACAACCTAATATTCAAGGTCTTCAGAATATAGTGTTAATCTATATTTTCAGGGTTAATTTTCACTGCTTTCCATTTCAACCAAAAGGACTGCTCAATGGCCTGGAAGCATGCTCTTGCTTCCCCACTTCTACTTTTGCTTGTAAATTTCTCTCTTCCTGCAACATTCTCTACTTCCTCCAACAATCTCATTGGTGAAATTGTGCCTAGTTTTAATGACCTATCCCCAAATGTCACTTTTCCTATTTGACTTTTCCTCAACATCCAACTCATACACACAGATATTCATATGTGATCCTTCCATCCTCTGATCTCCTTAGTTCTCTATGTTTTCCTCGTCTTTGACTTATTTTGTATTATAGTTTTGGAGTACTTGCCTTACAGCACTGAGCACATTGCTTTCATATAATAGATGCTTGATAAATATTCCTTGATTGAATGAGTGAATCTTTCCCACCAAATTGCAAACTAGCCTTACTCATTTTATTTGCCCCTCAGTACCACATAACACATATCCCATCTCTTGTGGTAAAAGTTTTAAAAATATTATTTAATTTAGTTATTAGAGTAGGTATAGACATCTCATCTTCTTTGCCATTACCTGTGTGATTTTCTTTATTGACTTTCTTGTTTCACTACATTTTTGTTGACCTACTGCTGTATCAAACTCTTCGTATGCAATTATTATCATATGGGGATAAGTATACATTAGAATGTAAAGATTCTATACACCTTGGTTCTTATTCCTTTTTCTATTAACAAATAACCTCTACCAAGTCATTTAACTTAGTTTTTTCTTTCTACCATACCTGAAAAATAAAAATAATAATTCAGGTCTAATTCTTTATTAATTTTCATTTTGAAGATTAATAAAGGGTATAAAGTATTTTAAGCTTGGAATCTGCTTGTAAAGCATTCTAAGCTCTATCCAGAACTTGGAAGTGTTGTGGATAAATAACTGATTTGGAAATTTTTCAAAGTTGTTTTTAGATTACTATCTGCCTATAGTTCTAGTGGTGCAACTGAAGTACAGGGAAGAATAAGAGGAGATGCAAACTTATTTTTACCTGCATTTTCATGAAAAATTAATTATGTAATACTCTGAGATAGTTTTATATTTAGGATGTGAAGTGTTATCATTTATTCACAATAATATCTTATTATAAAATGTAATTATTTTCAGACTTCTAGGTATCTCAGTTCCATATTTTTAGATGATTGTAACACTTATGAAGTGTCTTAATCAACTGATCAAATGAGGGGAAAGAATGGTTTGAATTCTCTTAGTAGTACATGCCATACATTTTTGAGGAAGTGTATCTGGGTCCTTGAGACCACCCCTATGTTTGATGGTTTGCTAGGAGGACTCACAGAACTAAGCATACAGTCTTACTCATGACTATGATTTCTTACAGCACAAGGTAATAAAGCCTTATGCAAAATTAGCAAGGGAGAAAAGCTCATAGGACAAAGTCCAGAGCAGCCCAAGAGGACGCTTCCAAGAGTTCTCACCTAGTACAGTCACACATGACATGCTTAATTTCCTCAACAAGTTATGACAACACTTGTAAAATTTCATCTACCGAGGAAGCTCATGAGAGATACAGTGCCCAGGGCTTTTATTACAGGCTAGTCATGTAGGCACCTTCCACCTAGCGGATACCAAGGTTCTAGGCTTTAGCTAAGAAGGAAAGCAGGTGCTTAGCTGAAACCATATTGTTTGTACGGTTTAGGCACAGTGAGCCACTATTTTCAGGCACTCTTAGGGAAAGAGCTTGCCTGAGAAAGAAGCCAACACAAAGGAAAGAAGAGCCAATAACCAAAGATTAGAGTCATTATCTTGATGACATTGTTTGAGTCCCTGGATCCAAAGGAGCAAGAGTCAGTAGTTTCCTCTGTTGCTGAGGGTACATGAAGTGGATAAAGGAAGTAGAAACATCCACCCACAACTTAACATTCTCAATAATCATAGAAGGATAAAACAAAGAATGCTTTTTCTTAAAGTCCAGGGAGGATTCTAGGTATCCTGGCTCTGGTCATGTGTTTATATCTGAACCTGTTACTTTGATCTGTGTTGGGGTGGCAGGTGTGGGGCAGGGAGCAGGGATGAAGTAGTTTGGTCATATAGCCATCCCTGGGGCCAGTAAAAGGGTCAGTTAAACTTCTCTCCTCACCCCACACCTCCCCACACACATACCCTCAGCATCCGCTAGAATTAACAGTATTGTTAAAGAATGGAGGTGGAAACGCCTCTTCAAAAGAGTGCAGAGTGGACAAAAAAACATGAGTCTGCTGCACTAGCATTGTCTTAGTCAGGTTATTCTAATAACATTAAAATGTTGGGAGAATGAATTTTTAATAAATACAATCAGATATCAAATGAGTAGAAATATAGTAATACAATTCTTTTTAGGTACCCTCTTACAGAAAAGACACTTCATCACCTAGCACTGATTTATGCAGCTTTGGTTTCATTTGGTCTAGAATCTGAAGAACTAGACGTAAAGGTATTCTTTTCTTATATGTTTGTTTATAAGTACTTTTCATAAACCAAAATTATACACAAACTCAAGTGCCCATTGAGAAGTACATTAAATGGATAAATAAAAAACTGCTTAAAATCCAAATACACAACAGTTTCAAATTAATAAATATTCTCACCACTTAAACTTCTACTCTAAAAGCCTTTAGTTTAATGAACTTAAAATCATATTTTATCTCTTAATTACTACTTAGATGTTTTTCTAAGCATGGCAGGATAAGAATAAAAATAAATATCCTTTGATCAAAAATGTTCCTTATGAAAGATGTACTAAGTTTTTATCTACTATGAAATGAAAATCTTATGACATAAAGTAGGGTAATATATTGGTGGTCTCTAATCAGTCTCCTTTCTTGGCCCTTTTTTTCAATGTCCTGCTCTGTAATTTAGACATCTGTCCAAATTCAGGGTTTAGCACTCTTCCATTATCACCTTACATACTTTCCTTTATGAACTCAGACATTCCCACAGATTAAGCTTTCATTTCTAAGTGTAAGTTAAATTTTTCCTGACATCTCTTAAGGTCTGTACCTATATGCTAGCAGTCTACTGGGAATCTCCATGTGACTATCCCACAAGTTCCTCAAACTCTACATGTCCAACACACAACTTCTCATCCTCCCCTATACTTAGTTTATAGCATCACTATTCTGATCTAATCAGTAGCTAAATCCTCTTTTTAACTCTGCAGTGTCCCTAGAATACATCTCTCCTTCTACTCCCACTGCTTTCCCTAAATTCAGGCCTTCATCACCTCTCACTTGGATTTTTAAAGTAGCTTCCTGACCAATCTCTCTTTTTCTACTCTCTTCCCACTCCATCATATATAGACACCAATTACATTTCTGAAATACTGCTATGAATATTTCACTCCCTACCCTGTAAGATCCTGAAGGTAAGGGAACATGTATATTCAATTTTTGTAATCCTGCCACCTAGCACAATGGCAGGTACATAGTAGGCTCTTGATAAATATTTACTGTGAAGTTGAATTTTTTGCTCAAAGACCTTCCAAGCTTCCTACTTCATTCAAAATATAGTTCAAACTCAGCTAAATTCAAACTCCTTTACAATTTGGCCCCTAGTAATCCTTCCTATAACATCATTTTACTCAACTTTTCTTGACTATGCCCGCATACTGTCACCTCTCAGCCAGTGCACAAACATGTCATTCTGGCCTGCCTTCCCCTAGGAATATTATTCCCCATCTCCTTACCGCTAGATGCCAGAGTTCTGTCTTTTACTGCCTACCTCAAACATTACCTCCTTTAAGAAATGTGCCCCAATAATATTATCTCAGGATAATTTCTTCTTCTCCCATTCTACCAATAATAATTTGTACCTTTTTAATAGTATGTGGTATTTATTCATGTATCCTCCACCCTGAAGGGTAAGAACTAGGTCCTTTTTACTTGTAAAACCTATAGCAGCTAGCACAGTGCTTTGTACATAGCAAAAATATTCAACAAATATCTACTAAATAGAATTAAATCAAAGCACAACCTGTTAAGAAAATCAACAAATGATCTGTTTGAAATAAGATCACAGATAATTTTGATCCTGTGATGCATATAAATATACAAATAAAATTCTTAGAAAAGTTATCTAGGGCCTGGCCAGTTAGCTCAGTTGGTTAGAGCACAGTCTTAGAACACCAAGGTTGTGTGTTTAGATCCCTAGACTGGCCAGCCACCAAAAAAAAAAAAAAAAAAAAGAAAAAAAAAAAAAAAAAAAGAAAAAAAAAAAAAAAAAAAGAAAAAAAAAAAAAAAAAAAGAAAAAAAAAAAAAAAAAAAGAAAAAAAAAAAAAAAAAAAGAAAAAAAAAAAAAAAAAAAGAAAAAAAAAAAAAAAAAAAGAAAAAAAAAAAAAAAAAAAGAAAAAAAAAAAAAAAAAAAGAAAAAAAAAAAAAAAAAAAGAAAAAAAAAAAAAAAAAAAGAAAAAAAAAAAAAAAAAAAAAAAGAAAGAAAGATAGAAAGAAAGAAAGAAAGAAAAAAAGGTTATCTAAATAAATGAATGGCAAATGTAAATTTGTCTTATTTATCTACTCAAGTGAGGTTTCAGCACTTAATTTGCCTCTTCTCTTCCCAGCTCATGGTAAACACTCATATGCAAAATATGCTTTAGAAATTATTTTATTACTCTATACACTGGGTATATGATACCAGTGAATGATACTATATTGAGGTACAAGTGACATGGCCCAGAGAGGGCATGCTCCAAGGAAGGCATTCAAGGATGAAATAGGAGTACTGCCCAGGCACAGTCCATTCCAGACAGAAGTCTGCTTCCACCTGGATCAAGCTATTCTGACAGCTTTTCAAATTTTACATAATAATCTAAAATGTAGGTCAGTTTCCGCTTGGACTTTGAAGTAACTATGGTCAATTTGCTCTTAATCTATTATCAGTATGTCACCAATACTTATAAGTCTCCCATTTTCCTGACTTGAAGACATTATTACATTAAAGGAGTTTCCCTCGACTCATATTATTTTAAAACATATTGTTGCTTTACCTTATTTTATTTAGTAACATGGCTTTTGGTCTCTTAGATCACATCAGTATGGATTATTAGCACCTTTTCATTTTTAGGCATCTGAGGAGCCTAACCATAAAGCAAATATTAGCAACTTTAAGTATTTTTTTTTAATTAAAAGAGAATACTGCTAGTGATGTTATGCTAAATGTTACTCTAATTTTTTAATTTTTTGAAAATTTCTTATGAAGCCTCTTTGCAGAAAAATGCATAGATACACACATATGCAAGATTTTGAAAACAATATAAGCAGGTACCTCTGAATCCCCCAAGTCTAGCCATGAGCCCCAGAATTCCTGCCCCAATAAATTAAGGTAATATTTATTACCACCATCATAAAATTTTGTCTTTTAAAATAAAGTTTATATTTAAGTGAAAGTGTAATAGCTTCTCAAAACATCCAAAACTAGCAATAAAATAAATTTCAGATTAAACTGTATTTCTGCGCACTCTATTTAATATAATCTAAAGAAAATCCTTCTTTAGAATACATATACTAACAGTTTTGTATTTGTTACTCTTATAAAAGTATATACTAACAGTTTTTTATTTGTTATTATTGTGAAAAATTGTCATAATTATTTTGTGAGTTTCTTAAATTCCCACAGTGGTACAGGATATTTGTATTTCCAAGATATGATTATTTAGGGCAGTATTTCTCTGTCTACTTTAAACTCCTAACCCAACTACCTTTTCTTCAACCAAATCTAAAAGGTGAAGAAAAGAAAGATAGAAATGAAAGCAAAAGAAAAAGGTTGACATTTCAGAAGAGAGAAGGGGATGGAAGAAATAGGGGATATTAAGAAATTCTTTTTTTAGAGTTAACTTTAATACAGCACACGCACATACACACATACACACACACTTTTGGCAGGAGTATCTTAGAATCAAATAGTCCAAAATTGGTTGAAGATTTCCAAAATACTGGAAATTACCTGTCTAAATTAAAACCTTATCTTTTCCTTTTTGCATATAACATCAAATTCATTTATAAGTATCCCTTATTTTTTAACTCGTTTTTAAAAAATTTTGCACTACATTTTAAAAATTCTTATTTCTAGTTGGGAACTATAAGGTTTAACCTAGAACAAGCAAAATATTAAATATTACTAGTGATTCAAATTGCTGTTTCTTCTAATGTAGATGAAATATAACACTAAATATATTTTTAAAGACTTTCTTAATAAATTCCAAATGAAGGTGAAGAACAATTGAGTCCAAAAATTAGAAAATACAACGAAATCATGTTTAAAGAAGGAAAGAAAATTGGTCATCCTCATAAATAAAATATCCTGGATTTCACATAGATAAATTAATAAATTATATTTAATATTTTAAATACAAAGATTAGACTCCTCTGTTTGAAAATTTTCTGTTCTAATTACAAACTATTTCTGAATGCTACATTTTGCTTCCTAATATTTCCTATAATCTAACTTATAAAAATACATTTTTTAGCTTATAATTACCCCAGGAGTAGAAGAGACTGCATTGATAATTCGACAAATTGCTGACCACAATTTAATGACCTCGAAGAGAGAGCCTCCTGAGTGGTTGGATAAGTCTTGGCTTGAAGTTTCGCCATCTAAGGTTTATTTTCTAAATGTATTAATTAGATATTTGCAAAGCAAATATAAATACAAATTGGGAGCTAAAAATAAATAAATAAACACACAAAAAAACCGGGCGGAGGGGGAGGGAAGAAGACATAACAATTACAATTCCTTGAAGTTGATACGACAAGCGAACAGAAAGGACATTGTTGGGAGGGAGGGGGGAGAGGGATGAGGGAGGGGGGAGAGGGATGAGGGAGAGAGGTTTCGGTAATGGGCCACAATAGTCAACCACATTGTATATTGACAAAATAAAATAAAATTTGGAAGAAAAAAAAATTCTTGAATTTCCTTTCTGTTAACATATTTTTTCCAGGTGTCCCAAATTAAATGGTGGCACAATGACAAAAATTTTAATCTGCTGAAGTGAGTAGAATAAAATGGGTCACTTTCAAAAGACCACTGGCTGATTTATTCCTTAAACTCTTTTCTAGGAAGAAATGTACTTACTTGATTTTCCATGTGTTAATCCATTGGTGGCTCAGCTCATGTTAAGTAAAGGACCTTCACTGCATTGGATATTGTTAGCAACTCTGGGTCAACTTCAGGAACTCCTACCTGAAGTTCCAGAAAAAGTGTTAAAGGTTAGTCATCTGAGATCTGTTTTCTTATATGACTTTATTTCCTTTCCATTTGAATATCTATTTTTACCATAGGGTTTTCAAAATGAAGGTATCCAAGTTTAATTGTTTTGAACTTCACATAGCAAAGAAATAATTTACTTGAAATAAATTTTATTTAGAATTCTCATTAGTTACCAATCACACTTATACATTTTAAAGGTATGTTATATAGATAATTCTGTATAATCAGTTTATCACACTTTAAATCATTTTTAAAAACAGTATTATTGTGCCCATGAATAAGTAAATTACACACCTTATTTACATGTATTTACATTACCTCTTCAAAACAGTCCTTACATACCCTTCATTATAGCAGTAAAGAAACTTTAAACTTATTGGTAATATTTTAAAATTTTTATCAAGGAAATAGTATTCATGTAAACTTATATAACTAAAAATTTTATTACATTTGCTGTGAACCTAAAGCTGCTCTAAAAATAGTCTATTAAAAAATTATATTATAAGTGATTAGAAAATAGATACAAATTACAATGTTTTTCTTTTAATGGAGCCTAATTATTTTATATTCTTAATACATGCATCAATGTACTATCTATTAATAGGCTATTTATTTATATTTTTTCCTTTTTATATACATAAGTATCATTATTTATATTACTAGACTGAAGTTTGTATTGTACTATATTAATTTTTAAATTTTTTTAGCACTTTTGTAGCATCACTTCCTTATTCAAGATTAGCTCTTCTTCTGTAACAAAATCACCTCAGATTTCATCATCTCAGGAAAATAAGAGCCAGACTTGTACCTTTACTTCTCAAAGTTCAGCTTCTGGCTCTTCAGACTTTGTTATTCAAGAACATAATGAGTGTTATCAATGCTCAGATTTAGGAGAAACAGTGCAGGAAGACAAAAACACCACTTCAAATTATAACTATCCCCTTCCGGAACTAAGAGAAATGCCGTATATTTTACCATCTGGGACTTCTTACAATCAAACCAGCTACTGGAAAGACTCTAGCTGTAAACCTATAGAGCAGAATAATCCTTTTCTAATTAATATAGAATCAAAGAAAGTGGCTTGCAACTCCTTTCTAAACCAGAATGATTCAGAGTCAGATATCTTTTCTTTGGGCCTAACACAAACGAATTGTGAAACCATATTATCACCAACTGATACTCAGAAGAGAGTTGTCCCTAATTTTATAAAGTATCAGAAAAAGGGAACACACAAAGCAAGAGGATCCGTAAGTAATGAAGTATCTGCCCCAATCTTTTCGCTAGAGGGCTCTCAATCTCCTCTTCATTGGAACTATCAGGAAAATGTATGGGGACAACAGAATCACTCATTCGACTTACAATATGGTGCAGAGCAGACTACACGTGACGAATGGTATTCTCAGAAAGATAATTTATTCATTAATCAGCAAAAATTTCTATCGGATGAGTTGGAAGACTTCACGTGTGAAAGTTCAAATACTGGGACTAAAAAGACTTTCTGGAGAGAATTACCATCTGTCTCCAGTTTGGATTTATTTTGTGCTTCTGATTCTAATGTAAATCAAAAAGAATTCAACAGTCTTTATTTCCACCAGAGAGCTGAAAAATGTTTAGGACAGAAAAGGCACCCTGAATCTTCATCTAACTCAGGAGACAACGAATCATTAACAGGTAACAATATCCAATAACTGATAAAACCTACTCTCAGTTTTTTTGAAAGATAGAACCATCTTCAAATTTAAAAAAAAATTTTTTTTTGTTTTAATTACTACACTTAAAAAATTCTCCAATAACTTTTGGGTCAAAGAGAAAACTAAAACTTTAAATATAGACATCTAAGAAAATAAATACTAAGAAAATATAATATGTCAAATTCTTGTAGCTTTAAATGAACTAAGCATTCAACTTAAGCTAAAAATAAAAGGAACAAATCTAAGGCAGAAGACTAAAATCAACAAAGATTAAACAAACCTAAGGATGCTAGAGATGGGGTGGGGATTTGGGAAGTGATAGGTTGGGCAAAGGGCATGAAGAAATACCACAATTGGTAAGTATGAATATGCTAATAATAAATAAAAAATATTTAAAAAGATTAAACAGAGGAATCAATAAATTAGAAAATTAGCCTCTTTGTGGGATGGGTTTTTTCAATTGGCTAACATTTATTATGAGCTTATTATGTGCCAGGAACCATTCTAAGTCCTTTATGTGGATTGTTTAGTTTAATTCTCACAGTTCTATTAAACAGGTACTGCAGTACTATTAGCTCGATTTTGACGGATGTTTTTGAATTGTCAAAACATTTAATGGTACTAAGTTTTAAAAAGAACAATTTTATTTTCTCATTTCTAGTAATTATACCTTTTCTTTCTGTGTCATTTTTTATTGCATTGGCCTGAGTGTCTAGAACAAAATATTAAGTTCTTTTTTTTTTTTTTTTTTTTTTTTTTTTTTTTTTTTCCGGCAACGG